>NC_141814.1:7578257-7881287 GCF_057944985.1 Cucurbita pepo subsp. pepo | reverse complement strand
CTGTTTTATACACTCCGTTTCTTCGAAATTCTATTCTAAATCATGAAGCCTAATCATTCCCCACAAAAATTTCTTAAAATGTCGCATATTACTCGGTTTTTATAGCACGTACTTCAAATCTTCCAGATTAGGGTTTTCAAATTATGGTTTCAATTTTAAGCACTCTTTTACTATGTTAGACACTCCGTTTCTTCGACATTCTATTATAAATGATCGAGCCTGATCAATCCTGACAAAAATTTTGACAAATGTCGAGCGGTACTCGGATTTTTTTTGCACGTGCTTCAAACATCCCAGATTAGGGTTTCGATTATAAGAACTCTTTTGCTGTTTTATTTATGCACTCCGTTTCTTCGAAATTCTATTATAAATCATTATGCCTGATCATTCCCCACTAAAATTTTGAAAAACGTAGACTGTTACTCAGTTTATTTAGCAAATGCTTCAAACGCCCTGGATTAGGGTTTCCAGATTAGGGTTTCAATTTTAAGCAATCGTTTACTGTTTTATACACTCCGTTTCTTCGAAATTCTATTCTAAATCACGAAGCCTAATCATTCCCCACAAAAATTTCTTAAAATGTCGCATATTACTCGGTTTTTATAGCACGTACGTCAAACCTTCCAGATTAGGGATTTCAAATTATGGTTTCAATGTTAAGCACTCTTTTACTATTTTATACACTCCGTTTCTTTGACATTCTATTATAAATGATCGAGCCTGATCAATCCTGACAAAAATTTTGACAAATGTCGAGCGGTACTCGGATTTTTTTTGCACGTGCTTCAACCATCCCAGATTAGGGTTTCGATTATAAGAACTCTTTTGCTGTTTTATTTATGCACTCCGTTTCTTCGAAATTCTATTATAAATCATTATGCCTGATCATTCCCCACTAAAATTTTAAAAAACGTAGACTGTTACTCAGTTTATTTAGCACATGCTTCAAACGCCCTAGATTAGGGTTTTCAGATTTGGGTTTCAATTTTAAGCAATCGTTTACTGTTTTATACACTCCGTTTCTTCGAAATTCTATTCTAAATCATGAAGCCTAATCATTCCCCACAAAAATTTCTTAAAATGTCGCATATTACTCGATTTTTATAGCACGTACTTCAAACCTTCCAGATTAGGGTTTTCAAATTATGGTTTCAATTTTAAGCACTCTTTTACTATTTTATACACTCCGTTTCTTTGACATTCTATTATAAATGATCGAGCCTGATATATCCTGACAAAAATTTTGACAAATGTCGAGCGGTACTCGGATTTTTTTTGCACGTGCTTCAACCATCCCAGATTAGGGTTTCGATTATAAGCACTCTTTTGCTGTTTTATTTATGCACGCCGTTTCTTCGAAATTCTATTATAAATCATTATGCCTGATCATTCCCCACTAAAATTTTAAAAAACGTAGACTGTTACTCAGTTTATTTAGCAAATGCTTCAAAAGCCCTGGACTAGGGTTTCCAGATTAGAGTTTCAATTTTAAGCAATCGTTTACTGTTTTATACACTCCGTTTATTCGAAATTCTATTCTAAATCATGAAGCCTAATCATTCCTCACAAAAATTTCTTAAAATGTCGCATATTACTCGGTTTTTATAGCACGTACTTCAAACCTTCCAGATTAGGGTTTTCAAATTATGGTTTCAATTTTAAGCACTCTTTTACTATGTTAGACACTCCGTTTCTTTGACATTCTATTATAAATGATCGAGCCAGATCAATCCTGACAAAAATTTTGACAAATGTCGAACGGTACTCGGATTTTTTTTGCACGTGCTTCAAACATCCCAGATTAGGGTTTCGATTATAAGCACTCTTTTGCTGTTTTATTTATGCACGCCGTTTCTTCGAAATTCTATTATAAATCATTATGCCTGATCATTCCCCACTAAAATTTTGAAAAACGTAGACTGTTACTCAGTTTATTTAGCACATGCTTCAAACGCCCTAGATTAGGGTTTCCAGATTAGGGTTTCAATTTTAAGCAATCGTTTACTGTTTTATACACTCCGTTTCTTCGAAATTCTATTCTAAATCATGAAGCCTAATCATTCCCCACAAAAATTTCTTAAAATGTCGCATATTACTCGGTTTTTATAGCACGTACTTCAAATCTTCCAGATTAGGGTTTTCAAATTATGGTTTCAATTTTAAGCACTCTTTTACTATGTTAGACACTCCGTTTCTTCGACATTCTATTATAAATGATCGAGCCTGATCAATCCTGACAAAAATTTTGACAAATGTCGAGCGGTACTCGGATTTTTTTTGCACGTGCTTCAAACATCCCAGATTAGGGTTTCGATTATAAGAACTCTTTTGCTGTTTTATTTATGCACTCCGTTTCTTCGAAATTCTATTATAAATCATTATGCCTGATCATTCCCCACTAAAATTTTGAAAAACGTAGACTGTTACTCAGTTTATTTAGCAAATGCTTCAAACGCCCTGGATTAGGGTTTCCAGATTAGGGTTTCAATTTTAAGCAATCGTTTACTGTTTTATACACTCCGTTTCTTCGAAATTCTATTCTAAATCATGAAACCTAATCATTCCTCACAAAAATTTCTTAAAATGTCGCATATTACTCGGTTTTTATAGCACGTACTTCAAACCTTCCAGATTAGGGTTTTCAAATTATGGTTTCAATTTTAAGCACTCTTTTACTATGTTAGACACTCCGTTTCTTTGACATTCTATTATACATGATCGAGCCTGATCAATCCTGACAAAAATTTTGACAAATGTCGAACGGTACTCGGATTTTTTTTGCACGTGCTTCAAACATCCCAGATTAGGGTTTCGATTATAAGAACTCTTTTGCTGTTTTATTTATGCACTCCGTTTCTTCGAAATTCTATTATAAATCATTATGCCTGATCATTCCCCACTAAAATTTTGAAAAACGTAGACTGTTACTCAGTTTATTTAGCAAATGCTTCAAACGCCCTGGATTAGGGTTTCCAGATTAGGGTTTCAATTTTAAGCAATCGTTTACTGTTTTATACACTCCGTTTCTTCGAAATTCTATTCTAAATCATGAAGCCTAATCATTCCTCACAAAAATTTCTTAAAATGTCGCATATTACTCGGTTTTTATAGCACGTACTTCAAACCTTCCAGATTAGGGTTTTCAAATTATGGTTTCAATTTTAAGCACTCTTTTACTATGTTAGACACTCCGTTTCTTTGACATTCTATTATAAATGATCGAGCCTGATCAATCCTGACAAAAATTTTGACAAATGTAGAACGGTACTCGGATTTTTTTTGCACGTGCTTCAAACATCCCAGATTAGGGTTTCGATTATAAGCACTCTTTTGCTGTTTTATTTATGCACGCCGTTTCTTCGAAATTCTATTATAAATCATTATGCCTGATCATTCCCCACTAAAATTTTAAAAAACGTAGACTGTTACTCAGTTTATTTAGCAAATGCTTCAAACGCCCTGGATTAGGGTTTCCAGATTAGAGTTTCAATTTTAAGCAATCGTTTACTGTTTTATACACTCCGTTTATTCGAAATTCTATTCTAAATCATGTAGCCTAATCATTCCTCACAAAAATTTCTTAAAATGTCGCATATTACTCGGTTTTTATAGCACGTACTTCAAACCTTCCAGATTAGGGTTTTCAAATTATGGTTTCAATTTTAAGCACTCTTTTACTATGTTAGACACTCCGTTTCTTTGACATTCTATTATAAATGATCGAGCCTGATCAATCCTGACAAAAATTTTGACAAATGTCGAGCGGTACTCGGATTTTTTTTGCACGTGCTTCAAACATCCCAGATTAGGGTTTCGATTATAAGAACTCTTTTGCTGTTTTATTTATGCACTCCGTTTCTTCGAAATTCTATTATAAATCATTATGCCTGATCATTCCCCACTAAAATTTTAAAAAACGTAGACTGTTACTCAGTTTATTTAGCAAATGCTTCAAACGCCCTGGATTAGGGTTTCCAGATTAGAGTTTCAATTTTAAGCAATCGTTTACTGTTTTATACACTCCGTTTATTCGAAATTCTATTCTAAATCATGTAGCCTAATCATTCCTCACAAAAATTTCTTAAAATGTCGCATATTACTCGGTTTTTATAGCACGTACTTCAAACCTTCCAGATTAGGGTTTTCAAATTATGGTTTCAATTTTAAGCACTCTTTTACTATGTTAGACACTCCGTTTCTTTGACATTCTATTATAAATGATCGAGCCTGATCAATCCTGACAAAAATTTTGACAAATGTCGAGCGGTACTCGGATTTTTTTTGCACGTGCTTCAAACATCCCAGATTAGGGTTTCGATTATAAGAACTCTTTTGCTGTTTTATTTATGCACTCCGTTTCTTCGAAATTCTATTATAAATCATTATGCCTGATCATTCCCCACTAAAATTTTAAAAAACGTAGACTGTTACTCAGTTTATTTAGCACATGCTTCAAACGCCCTAGATTAGGGTTTTCAGATTTGGGTTTCAATTTTAAGCAATCGTTTACTGTTTTATACACTCCGTTTCTTCGAAATTCTATTCTAAATCATGAAGCCTAATCATTCCCCACAAAAATTTCTTAAAATGTCGCATATTACTCGATTTTTATAGCACGTACTTCAAACCTTCCAGATTAGGGTTTTCAAATTATGGTTTCAATTTTAAGCACTCTTTTACTATTTTATACACTCCGTTTCTTTGACATTCTATTATAAATGATCGAGCCTGATATATCCTGACAAAAATTTTGACAAATGTCGAGCGGTACTCGGATTTTTTTTGCACGTGCTTCAACCATCCCAGATTAGGGTTTCGATTATAAGCACTCTTTTGCTGTTTTATTTATGCACGCCGTTTCTTCGAAATTCTATTATAAATCATTATGCCTGATCATTCCCCACTAAAATTTTAAAAAACGTAGACTGTTACTTAGTTTATTTAGCAAATGCTTCAAACGCCCTGGACTAGGGTTTCCAGATTAGAGTTTCAATTTTAAGCAATCGTTTACTGTTTTATACACTCCGTTTATTCGAAATTCTATTCTAAATCATGAAGCCTAATCATTCCTCACAAAAATTTCTTAAAATGTCGCATATTACTCGGTTTTTATAGCACGTACTTCAAACCTTCCAGATTAGGGTTTTCAAATTATGGTTTCAATTTTAAGCACTCTTTTACTATGTTAGACACTCCGTTTCTTTGACATTCTATTATAAATGATCGAGCCTGATCAATCCTGACAAAAATTTTGACAAATGTCGAGCGGTACTCGGATTTTTTTTGCACGTGCTTCAAACATCCCAGATTAGGGTTTCGATTATAAGAACTCTTTTGCTGTTTTATTTATGCACTCCGTTTCTTCGAAATTCTATTATAAATCATTATGCCTGATCATTCCCCACTAAAATTTTGAAAAACGTAGACTATTACTTAGTTTATTTAGCAAATGCTTCAAACGCCCTGGATTAGGGTTTCCATCTTAGGGTTTCAATTTTAAGCAATCGTTTACTGTTTTATAAACTCCGTTTCTTCGAAATTCTATTCTAAATCACGAAGCCTAATCATTCCCTACAAAAATTTCTTAAAATGTCGCATATTACTCGGTTTTTATAGCACGTACTTCAAACTTTCCAGATTAGGGTTTTCAAATTATGGTTTGAATTTTAAACACTCTTTTACTATGTTAGACACTCCGTTTCTTTGACATTCTATTATAAATGATCGAGCCTGATCAATCCTGACAAAAATTTTGACAAATGTCGAGCGGTACTCGGATTTATTTTGCACGTGCTTCAAACATCCCAGATTAGGGTTTCGATTATAAGCACTCTTTTGCTGTTTTATTTATGCACTCCGTTTCTTCGAAATTCTATTATAAATCATTATGCCTGATCATTCCCCACTAAAATTTTGAAAAACGTAGACTGTTACTCAGTTTATTTAGCAAATGCTTCAAACGCCCTGGATTAGGGTTTCCAGATTAGGGTTTCAATTTTAAGCAATCGTTTACTGTTTTATACACTCCGTTTCTTCGAAATTCTATTCTAAATCATGAAGCCTAATCATTCCCCACAAAAATTTCTTAAAATGTCGCATATTACTCAGTTTTTATAGCACGTACTTCAAACCTTCCAGATTACGGTTTTCAAATTATGGTTTCAATTTTAAACTCTGTTACTATTTTATACACTCCGTTTCTTTGACATTCTATTATAAATGATCGAGCCTGATCAATCCTGACAAAAATTTTGACAAATTTCGAGCGGTACTCGGATTTTTTTTGCACGTGCTTCAAACATCCCAGATTAGGGTTTCGATTATAAGCACTCTTTTGCTGTTTTATTTATGCACTCCGTTTCTTCGAAATTCTATTATAAATTATTATGCCTGATCATTCCCCACTAAAATTTAAAAATCGTAGACTGTTACTCAGTTTATTTAGCAAATGCTTCAAACGCCCTAGATTAGGGTTTCCAGATTAGGGTTTCAATTTTAAGCAATCGTTTATTGTTTTATACACTCCGTTTCTTCGAAATTCTATTCTAAATCATGAAGCCTAATCATTCCCCACAAAAATTTCTTAAAATGTCGCATATTACTCGGTTTTTATAGCACGTACTTCAAACCTTCCAGATTAGGGTTTTCAAATTATGGTTTCAATTTTAAGCACTCTTTTACTATGTTAGACACTCCGTTTCTTTGACATTCTATTATAAATGATCGAGCCTGATCAATCCTGACAAAAATTTTGACAAATGTCGAGCGGTACTCGGATTTATTTTGCACGTGCTTCAAACATCCCAGATTAGGGTTTCGATTATAAGCACTCTTTTGCTGTTTTATTTATGCACTCCGTTTCTTCGAAATTCGATTATAAATCATTATGCCTGATCATTCCCCACTAAAATTTTGACAAACGTAGACTGTTACTCAGTTTATTTAGCAAATGCTTCAAACGCCCTTGATTAGGGTTTCCAGATTAGGGTTTCAATTTTAAGCAATCGTTTACTTTTTTATACACTCCGTTTCTTCGAAATTCTATTCTAAATCATGAAGCCTAATCATTCCCCACAAAAATTTCTTAAAATGTCGCATATTACTCGGTTTTTATAGCACGTATTTCAAACCTTCCAGATTACGGTTTTCAAATTATGGTTTCAATTTTAAACACTCTTTTACTATTTTATACACTCCGTTTCTTTGACATTCTATTATAAATGATCGAGCCTGATCAATCCTGACAAAAATTTTGACAAATTTCGAGCGGTACTCGGATTTTTTTTGCACGTGCTTCAAACATCCCAGATTAGGGTTTCGATTATAAGCACTCTTTTGCTGTTTTATTTATGCACTCCGTTTCTTCGAAATTCTATTATAAATCATTATGCCTGATCATTCCCCACTTAAATTTTAAAAAACGTAGACTGTTACTCAGTTTATTTAGCAAATGCTTCAAACGCCCTGGATTAGGGTTTCCAGATTAGGGTTTCAATTTTAAGCAATCGTTTACTGTTTTATACACTCCGTTTCTTCGAAATTCTATTCTAAATCACGAAGCCTAATCATTCCCCACAAAAATTTCTTAAAATGTCGCATATTACTCGGTTTTTATAGCACGTACTTCAAACCTTCCAGATTAGGGTTTTCAAATTATGGTTTGAATTTTAAACACTCTTTTACTATGTTAGACACTCCGTTTCTTTGACATTCTATTATAAATGATCGAGCCTGATCAATCCTGACAAAAATTTTGACAAATGTCGAGCGGTACTCGGATTTTTTTTGCACGTGCTTCAAACATTCCAGATTAGGGTTTCGATTATAAGCACTCTTTTGCTGTTTTATTTATGCACTCCGTTTCTTCGAAATTCGATTATAAATCATTATGCCTGATCATTCCCCACTAAAATTTTGAAAAGCGTAGACTGTTACTCAGTTTATTTAGCAAATGCTTCAAACGCCCTGGATTAGGGTTTCCAGATTAGGGTTTCAATTTTAAGCAATCGTTTACTGTTTTATACACTACGTTTCTTCGAAATTCTATTCTAAATCATGAAGCCTAATCATTCCCCACAAAAATTTATTAAAATGTCGCATATTACTCGGTTTTTATAGCACGTACTTCAAACCTTCCAGATTACTGTTTTCAAATTATGGTTTCAATTTTAAACACTCTTTTACTATTTTATACACTTCGTTTCTTTGACATTCTATTATAAATGATCGAGCCTGATCAATCCTGACAAAAATTTTGACAAATTTCGAGCGGTACTCGGATTTTTTTTGCACGTGATTCAAACATCCCAGATTAGGGTTTCGATTATAAGCACTCTTTTGCTGTTTTATTTATGCACTCCGTTTCTTCGAAATTCTATTATAAATCATTATGCCTGATCATTCCCACCTAAAATTTTGAAAAACGTAGACTGTTACTCAGTTTATTTAGCAAATGCTTCAAACGCCCTGGATTAGGGTTTCCAGATTAGGGTTTCAATTTTAAGCAATCGTTTACTGTTTTATACACTCCGTTTCTTCGAAATTCTATTCTAAATCATGAAGCCTAATCATTCCCCACAAAAATTTCTTAAAATGTCGCATATTACTCGGTTTTTATAGCACGTACTTCAAACCTTCCAGATTAGGGTTTTCAAATTATGGTTTCAATTTTAAGCACTCTTTTACTATGTTAGACACTCCGTTTCTTTGACATTCTATTATAAATGATCGAGCCTGATCAATCCTGACAAAAATTTTGACAAATGTCGAGCGGTACTCGGATTTTTTTTGCACGTGCTTCAAACATCCCAGATTAGGGTTTCGATTATAAGAACTCTTTTGCTGTTTTATTTATGCACTCCGTTTCTTCGAAATTCTATTATAAATCATTATGCCTGATCATTCCCCACTAAAATTTTAAAAAACGTAGACTGTTACTCAGTTTATTTAGCAAATGCTTCAAACGCCCTGGATTAGGGTTTCCAGATTAGAGTTTCAATTTTAAGCAATCGTTTACTGTTTTATACACTCCGTTTATTCGAAATTCTATTCTAAATCATGTAGCCTAATCATTCCTCACAAAAATTTCTTAAAATGTCGCATATTACTCGGTTTTTATAGCACGTACTTCAAACCTTCCAGATTAGGGTTTTCAAATTATGGTTTCAATTTTAAGCACTCTTTTACTATGTTAGACACTCCGTTTCTTTGACATTCTATTATAAATGATCGAGCCTGATCAATCCTGACAAAAATTTTGACAAATGTCGAGCGGTACTCGGATTTTTTTTGCACGTGCTTCAAACATCCCAGATTAGGGTTTCGATTATAAGAACTCTTTTGCTGTTTTATTTATGCACTCCGTTTCTTCGAAATTCTATTATAAATCATTATGCCTGATCATTCCCCACTAAAATTTTAAAAAACGTAGACTGTTACTCAGTTTATTTAGCACATGCTTCAAACGCCCTAGATTAGGGTTTTCAGATTTGGGTTTCAATTTTAAGCAATCGTTTACTGTTTTATACACTCCGTTTCTTCGAAATTCTATTCTAAATCATGAAGCCTAATCATTCCCCACAAAAATTTCTTAAAATGTCGCATATTACTCGATTTTTATAGCACGTACTTCAAACCTTCCAGATTAGGGTTTTCAAATTATGGTTTCAATTTTAAGCACTCTTTTACTATTTTATACACTCCGTTTCTTTGACATTCTATTATAAATGATCGAGCCTGATATATCCTGACAAAAATTTTGACAAATGTCGAGCGGTACTCGGATTTTTTTTGCACGTGCTTCAACCATCCCAGATTAGGGTTTCGATTATAAGCACTCTTTTGCTGTTTTATTTATGCACGCCGTTTCTTCGAAATTCTATTATAAATCATTATGCCTGATCATTCCCCACTAAAATTTTAAAAAACGTAGACTGTTACTCAGTTTATTTAGCAAATGCTTCAAACGCCCTGGACTAGGGTTTCCAGATTAGAGTTTCAATTTTAAGCAATCGTTTACTGTTTTATACACTCCGTTTATTCGAAATTCTATTCTAAATCATGAAGCCTAATCATTCCTCACAAAAATTTCTTAAAATGTCGCATATTACTCGGTTTTTATAGCACGTACTTCAAACCTTCCAGATTAGGGTTTTCAAATTATGGTTTCAATTTTAAGCACTCTTTTACTATGTTAGACACTCCGTTTCTTTGACATTCTATTATAAATGATCGAGCCTGATCAATCCTGACAAAAATTTTGACAAATGTCGAGCGGTACTCGGATTTTTTTTGCACGTGCTTCAAACATCCCAGATTAGGGTTTCGATTATAAGAACTCTTTTGCTGTTTTATTTATGCACTCCGTTTCTTCGAAATTCTATTATAAATCATTATGCCTGATCATTCCCCACTAAAATTTTGAAAAACGTAGACTATTACTTAGTTTATTTAGCAAATGCTTCAAACGCCCTGGATTAGGGTTTCCATCTTAGGGTTTCAATTTTAAGCAATCGTTTACTGTTTTATAAACTCCGTTTCTTCGAAATTCTATTCTAAATCACGAAGCCTAATCATTCCCTACAAAAATTTCTTAAAATGTCGCATATTACTCGGTTTTTATAGCACGTACTTCAAACTTTCCAGATTAGGGTTTTCAAATTATGGTTTGAATTTTAAACACTCTTTTACTATGTTAGACACTCCGTTTCTTTGACATTCTATTATAAATGATCGAGCCTGATCAATCCTGACAAAAATTTTGACAAATGTCGAGCGGTACTCGGATTTATTTTGCACGTGCTTCAAACATCCCAGATTAGGGTTTCGATTATAAGCACTCTTTTGCTGTTTTATTTATGCACTCCGTTTCTTCGAAATTCTATTATAAATCATTATGCCTGATCATTCCCCACTAAAATTTTGAAAAACGTAGACTGTTACTCAGTTTATTTAGCAAATGCTTCAAACGCCCTGGATTAGGGTTTCCAGATTAGGGTTTCAATTTTAAGCAATCGTTTACTGTTTTATACACTCCGTTTCTTCGAAATTCTATTCTAAATCATGAAGCCTAATCATTCCCCACAAAAATTTCTTAAAATGTCGCATATTACTCAGTTTTTATAGCACGTACTTCAAACCTTCCAGATTACGGTTTTCAAATTATGGTTTCAATTTTAAACTCTGTTACTATTTTATACACTCCGTTTCTTTGACATTCTATTATAAATGATCGAGCCTGATCAATCCTGACAAAAATTTTGACAAATTTCGAGCGGTACTCGGATTTTTTTTGCACGTGCTTCAAACATCCCAGATTAGGGTTTCGATTATAAGCACTCTTTTGCTGTTTTATTTATGCACTCCGTTTCTTCGAAATTCTATTATAAATTATTATGCCTGATCATTCCCCACTAAAATTTAAAAATCGTAGACTGTTACTCAGTTTATTTAGCAAATGCTTCAAACGCCCTAGATTAGGGTTTCCAGATTAGGGTTTCAATTTTAAGCAATCGTTTATTGTTTTATACACTCCGTTTCTTCGAAATTCTATTCTAAATCATGAAGCCTAATCATTCCCCACAAAAATTTCTTAAAATGTCGCATATTACTCGGTTTTTATAGCACGTACTTCAAACCTTCCAGATTAGGGTTTTCAAATTATGGTTTCAATTTTAAGCACTCTTTTACTATGTTAGACACTCCGTTTCTTTGACATTCTATTATAAATGATCGAGCCTGATCAATCCTGACAAAAATTTTGACAAATGTCGAGCGGTACTCGGATTTATTTTGCACGTGCTTCAAACATCCCAGATTAGGGTTTCGATTATAAGCACTCTTTTGCTGTTTTATTTATGCACTCCGTTTCTTCGAAATTCGATTATAAATCATTATGCCTGATCATTCCCCACTAAAATTTTGAAAAACGTAGACTGTTACTCAGTTTATTTAGCAAATGCTTCAAACGCCCTTGATTAGGGTTTCCAGATTAGGGTTTCAATTTTAAGCAATCGTTTACTTTTTTATACACTCCGTTTCTTCGAAATTCTATTCTAAATCATGAAGCCTAATCATTCCCCACAAAAATTTCTTAAAATGTCGCATATTACTCGGTTTTTATAGCACGTACTTCAAACCTTCCAGATTACGGTTTTCAAATTATGGTTTCAATTTTAAACACTCTTTTACTATTTTATACACTCCGTTTCTTTGACATTCTATTATAAATGATCGAGCCTGATCAATCCTGACAAAAATTTTGACAAATTTCGAGCGGTACTCGGATTTTTTTTGCACGTGCTTCAAACATCCCAGATTAGGGTTTCGATTATAAGCACTCTTTTGCTGTTTTATTTATGCACTCCGTTTCTTCGAAATTCTATTATAAATCATTATGCCTGATCATTCCCCACTTAAATTTTAAAAAACGTAGACTGTTACTCAGTTTATTTAGCAAATGCTTCAAACGCCCTGGATTAGGGTTTCCAGATTAGGGTTTCAATTTTAAGCAATCGTTTACTGTTTTATACACTCCGTTTCTTCGAAATTCTATTCTAAATCACGAAGCCTAATCATTCCCCACAAAAATTTCTTAAAATGTCGCATATTACTCGGTTTTTATAGCACGTACTTCAAACCTTCCAGATTAGGGTTTTCAAATTATGGTTTGAATTTTAAACACTCTTTTACTATGTTAGACACTCCGTTTCTTTGACATTCTATTATAAATGATCGAGCCTGATCAATCCTGACAAAAATTTTGACAAATGTCGAGCGGTACTCGGATTTTTTTTGCACGTGCTTCAAACATTCCAGATTAGGGTTTCGATTATAAGCACTCTTTTGCTGTTTTATTTATGCACTCCGTTTCTTCGAAATTCGATTATAAATCATTATGCCTGATCATTCCCCACTAAAATTTTGAAAAGCGTAGACTGTTACTCAGTTTATTTAGCAAATGCTTCAAACGCCCTGGATTAGGGTTTCCAGATTAGGGTTTCAATTTTAAGCAATCGTTTACTGTTTTATACACTACGTTTCTTCGAAATTCTATTCTAAATCATGAAGCCTAATCATTCCCCACAAAAATTTATTAAAATGTCGCATATTACTCGGTTTTTATAGCACGTACTTCAAACCTTCCAGATTACTGTTTTCAAATTATGGTTTCAATTTTAAACACTCTTTTACTATTTTATACACTTCGTTTCTTTGACATTCTATTATAAATGATCGAGCCTGATCAATCCTGACAAAAATTTTGACAAATTTCGAGCGGTACTCGGATTTTTTTTGCACGTGATTCAAACATCCCAGATTAGGGTTTCGATTATAAGCACTCTTTTGCTGTTTTATTTATGCACTCCGTTTCTTCGAAATTCTATTATAAATCATTATGCCTGATCATTCCCACCTAAAATTTTGAAAAACGTAGACTGTTACTCAGTTTATTTAGCAAATGCTTCAAACGCCCTGGATTAGGGTTTCCAGATTAGGGTTTCAATTTTAAGCAATCGTTTACTGTTTTATACACTCCGTTTCTTCGAAATTCTATTCTAAATCATGAAGCCTAATCATTCCCCACAAAAATTTCTTAAAATGTCGCATATTACTCGGTTTTTATAGCACGTACTTCAAACCTTCCAGATTAGGGTTTTCAAATTATGGTTTCAATTTTAAGCACTCTTTTACTATGTTAGACACTCCGTTTCTTTGACATTCTATTATAAATGATCGAGCCTGATCAATCCTGACAAAAATTTTGACAAATGTCGAGCGGTACTCGGATTTTTTTTGCACGTGCTTCAAACATCCCAGATTAGGGTTTCGATTATAAGCACTCTTTTGTTGTTTTATTTATGCACTCCGTTTCTTCGAAATTCTATTATAAATCATTATGCCTGATCATTCCCCACTAAAATTTTGAAAAACGTAGACTGTTACTCAGTTTATTTAGCAAATGCTTCAAACGCCCTGGATTAGGGTTTCCAGATTAGGGTTTCAATTTTAAGCAATCGTTTACTGTTTTATACACTCCGTTTCTTCGAAATTCTATTCTAAATCATGAAGCCTAATCATTCCCCACAAAAATTTATTAAAATGTCGCATATTACTCGGTTTTTATAGCACGTACTTCAAACCTTCCAGATTAGGGTTTTCAAATTATGGTTTCAATTTTAAACACACTTTTACTATTTTATACACTCCGTTTCTTTGACATTCTATAATAAATGATCGAGCCTGATCAATCCTGACAAAAAATTTGACAAATGTCGAGCGGTACTCGGATTTATTTTGCACGTGCTTCAAACATCCCAGATTAGGGTTTCGATTATAAGCACTCTTTTGCTGTTTTATTTATGCACTCCGTTTCTTCGAAATTCTATTATAAATCATTATGCCTGATCATTCCCCACTAAAATTTTGAAAAACGTAGACTGTTACTCAGTTTATTTAGCAAATGCTTCAAACGCCCTTGATTAGGGTTTCCAGATTAGGGTTTCAATTTTAAGCAATCGTTTACTGTTTTATACACTCCGTTTCTTCGAAATTCTATTCTAAATCACGAAGCCTAATCATTCCCCACAAAAATTTCTTAAAATGTCGCATATTACTCGGTTTTTATAGCACGTACTTCAAACCTTCCAGATTAGGGTTTTCAAATTATGGTTTGAATTTTAAACACTCTTTTACTATGTTAGACACTCCGTTTCTTTGACATTCTATTATAAATGATCGAGCCTGATCAATCCTGACAAAAATTTTGACAAATGTCGAGCGGTACTCGGATTTTTTTTGCACGTGCTTCAAACATTCCAGATTAGGGTTTCGATTATAAGCACTCTTTTGCTGTTTTATTTATGCACTCCGTTTCTTCGAAATTCGATTATAAATCATTATGCCTGATCATTCCCCACTAAAATTTTGAAAAGCGTAGACTGTTACTCAGTTTATTTAGCAAATGCTTCAAACGCCCTGGATTAGGGTTTCCAGATTAGGGTTTCAATTTTAAGCAATCGTTTACTGTTTTATACACTACGTTTCTTCGAAATTCTATTCTAAATCATGAAGCCTAATCATTCCCCACAAAAATTTATTAAAATGTCGCATATTACTCGGTTTTTATAGCACGTACTTCAAACCTTCCAGATTACTGTTTTCAAATTATGGTTTCAATTTTAAACACTCTTTTACTATTTTATACACTTCGTTTCTTTGACATTCTATTATAAATGATCGAGCCTGATCAATCCTGACAAAAATTTTGACAAATTTCGAGCGGTACTCGGATTTTTTTTGCACGTGATTCAAACATCCCAGATTAGGGTTTCGATTATAAGCACTCTTTTGCTGTTTTATTTATGCACTCCGTTTCTTCGAAATTCTATTATAAATCATTATGCCTGATCATTCCCACCTAAAATTTTGAAAAACGTAGACTGTTACTCAGTTTATTTAGCAAATGCTTCAAACGCCCTGGATTAGGGTTTCCAGATTAGGGTTTCAATTTTAAGCAATCGTTTACTGTTTTATACACTCCGTTTCTTCGAAATTCTATTCTAAATCATGAAGCCTAATCATTCCCCACAAAAATTTCTTAAAATGTCGCATATTACTCGGTTTTTATAGCACGTACTTCAAACCTTCCAGATTAGGGTTTTCAAATTATGGTTTCAATTTTAAGCACTCTTTTACTATGTTAGACACTCCGTTTCTTTGACATTCTATTATAAATGATCGAGCCTGATCAATCCTGACAAAAATTTTGACAAATGTCGAGCGGTACTCGGATTTTTTTTGCACGTGCTTCAAACATCCCAGATTAGGGTTTCGATTATAAGCACTCTTTTGTTGTTTTATTTATGCACTCCGTTTCTTCGAAATTCTATTATAAATCATTATGCCTGATCATTCCCCACTAAAATTTTGAAAAACGTAGACTGTTACTCAGTTTATTTAGCAAATGCTTCAAACGCCCTTGATTAGGGTTTCCAGATTAGGGTTTCAATTTTAAGCAATCGTTTACTGTTTTATACACTCCGTTTCTTCGAAATTCTATTCTAAATCACGAAGCCTAATCATTCCCCACAAAAATTTCTTAAAATGTCGCATATTACTCGGTTTTTATAGCACGTACTTCAAACCTTCCAGATTAGGGTTTTCAAATTATGGTTTCAATTTTAAACACTCTTTTACTATGTTAGACACTCCGTTTCTTTGACATTCTATTATAAATGATCGAGCCTGATCAATCCTGACAAAAATTTTGACAAATGTCGAGCGGTACTCGGATTTTTTTTGCACGTGCTTCAAACATTCCAGATTAGGGTTTCGATTATAAGCACTCTTTTGCTGTTTTATTTATGCACTCCGTTTCTTCGAAATTCGATTATAAATCATTATGCCTGATCATTCCCCACTAAAATTTTGAAAAGCGTAGACTGTTACTCAGTTTATTTAGCAAATGCTTCAAACGCCCTGGATTAGGGTTTCCAGATTAGGGTTTCAATTTTAAGCAATCGTTTACTGTTTTATACACTACGTTTCTTCGAAATTCTATTCTAAATCATGAAGCCTAATCATTCCCCACAAAAATTTATTAAAATGTCGCATATTACTCGGTTTTTATAGCACGTACTTCAAACCTTCCAGATTACTGTTTTCAAATTATGGTTTCAATTTTAAACACTCTTTTACTATTTTATACACTTCGTTTCTTTGACATTCTATTATAAATGATCGAGCCTGATCAATCCTGACAAAAATTTTGACAAATTTCGAGCGGTACTCGGATTTTTTTTGCACGTGATTCAAACATCCCAGATTAGGGTTTCGATTATAAGCACTCTTTTGCTGTTTTATTTATGCACTCCGTTTCTTCGAAATTCTATTATAAATCATTATGCCTGATCATTCCCACCTAAAATTTTGAAAAACGTAGACTGTTACTCAGTTTATTTAGCAAATGCTTCAAACGCCCTGGATTAGGGTTTCCAGATTAGGGTTTCAATTTTAAGCAATCGTTTACTGTTTTATACACTCCGTTTCTTCGAAATTCTATTCTAAATCATGAAGCCTAATCATTCCCCACAAAAATTTCTTAAAATGTCGCATATTACTCGGTTTTTATAGCACGTACTTCAAACCTTCCAGATTAGGGTTTTCAAATTATGGTTTCAATTTTAAGCACTCTTTTACTATGTTAGACACTCCGTTTCTTTGACATTCTATTATAAATGATCGAGCCTGATCAATCCTGACAAAAATTTTGACAAATGTCGAGCGGTACTCGGATTTTTTTTGCACGTGCTTCAAACATCCCAGATTAGGGTTTCGATTATAAGCACTCTTTTGTTGTTTTATTTATGCACTCCGTTTCTTCGAAATTCTATTATAAATCATTATGCCTGATCATTCCCCACTAAAATTTTGAAAAACGTAGACTGTTACTCAGTTTATTTAGCAAATGCTTCAAACGCCCTGGATTAGGGTTTCCAGATTAGGGTTTCAATTTTAAGCAATCGTTTACTGTTTTATACACTCCGTTTCTTCGAAATTCTATTCTAAATCATGAAGCCTAATCATTCCCCACAAAAATTTATTAAAATGTCGCATATTACTCGGTTTTTATAGCACGTACTTCAAACCTTCCAGATTAGGGTTTTCAAATTATGGTTTCAATTTTAAACACACTTTTACTATTTTATACACTCCGTTTCTTTGACATTCTATAATAAATGATCGAGCCTGATCAATCCTGACAAAAAATTTGACAAATGTCGAGCGGTACTCGGATTTATTTTGCACGTGCTTCAAACATCCCAGATTAGGGTTTCGATTATAAGCACTCTTTTGCTGTTTTATTTATGCACTCCGTTTCTTCGAAATTCGATTATAAATCATTATGCCTGATCATTCCCCACTAAAATTTTGAAAAACGTAGACTGTTACTCTGTTTATTTAGCAAATGCTTCAAACGCCCTGGATTAGGGTTTCCAGATTAGGGTTTCAATTTTAAGCAATCGTTTACTGTTTTATACACTCCGTTTCTTCGAAATTCTATTCTAAATCACGAAGCCTAATCATTCCCCACAAAAATTTCTTAAAATGTCGCATATTACTCGGTTTTTATAGCACGTACTTCAAACCTTCCAGATTACTGTTTACAAATTATGGTTTCAATTTTAAACACTCTTTTACTATGTTAGACACTCCGTTTCTTTGACATTCTATTATAAATGATCGAGCCTGATCAATCCTGACAAAAATTTTGACAAATGTCGAGCGGTACTCGGATTTATTTTGCACGTGCTTCAAACATCCCAGATTAGGGTTTCGATTATAAGCACTCTTTTGCTGTTTTATTTATGCACTCCGTTTCTTCGAAATTCGATTATAAATCATTATGCCTGATCATTCCCCACTAAAATTTTGAATAACGTAGACTGTTACTCAGTTTATTTAGCAAATGCTTCAAACGCCCTGGATTAGGGTTTCCAGATTAGGGTTTCAATTTTAAGCAATCGTTTACTGTTTTATACACTCCGTTTCTTCGAAATTCTATTCTAAATCATGAAGCCTAATCATTCCACACAAAAATTTATTAAAATGTCGCATATTACTCGGTTTTTATAGCACGTACTTCAAACCTTCCAGATTAGGGTTTTCAAATTATGGTTTGAATTTTAAACACTCTTTTACTATGTTAGACACTCCGTTTCTTTGACATTCTATTATAAATGATCAAGCCTGATCAATCCTGACAAAAATTTTGACAAATGTCGAGCGGTACTCGGATTTATTTTGCACGTGCTTCAAACATCCCAGATTAAGGTTTCGATTATAAGCACTCTTTTGCTGTTTTATTTATGCACTCCGTTTCTTCGAAATTCGATTATAAATCATTATGCCTGATCATTCCCCACTAAAATTTTGAAAAACGTAGACTGTTACTCAGTTTATTTAGCAAATGCTTCGAACGCCCTTGATTAGGGTTTCCAGATTAGGGTTTCAATTTTAAGCAATCGTTTACTGTTTTATACACTCCGTTTCTTCGAAATTCTATTCTAAATCATGAAGCCTAATCATTCCCCACAAAAATTTATTAAAATGTCGCATATTACTCGGTTTTTATAGCACGTACTTCAAACCTTCCAGATTAGGGTTTTCAAATTATGGTTTGAATTTTAAACACTCTTTTACTATGTTAGACACTCCGTTTCTTTGACATTCTATTATAAATGATCAAGCCTGATCAATCCTGACAAAAATTTTGACAAATGTCGAGCGGTACTCGGATTTATTTTGCACGTGCTTCAAACATCCAAGATTAAGGTTTCGATTATAAGCACTCTTTTGCTGTTTTATTTATGCACTCCGTTTCTTCGAAATTCGATTATAAATCATTATGCCTGATCATTCCCCACTAAAATTTTGAAAAACGTAGACTGTTACTCAGTTTATTTAGCAAATGCTTCAAACGCCCTTGATTAGGGTTTCCAGATTAGGGTTTCAATTTTAAGCAATCGTTTACTGTTTTATACACTCCGTTTCTTCGAAATTCTATTCTAAATCACGAAGCCTAATCATTCCCCACAAAAATTTCTTAAAATGTCGCATATTACTCGGTTTTTATAGCACGTACTTCAAACCTTCCAGATTACTGTTTACAAATTATGGTTTCAATTTTAAACACTCTTTTACTATGTTAGACACTCCGTTTCTTTGACATTCTATTATAAATGATCGAGCCTGATCAATCCTGACAAAAATTTTGACAAATGTCGAGCGGTACTCGGATTTATTTTGCACGTGCTTCAAACATCCCAGATTAGGGTTTCGATTATAAGCACTCTTTTGCTGTTTTATTTATGCACTCCGTTTCTTCGAAATTCGATTATAAATCATTATGCCTGATCATTCCCCACTAAAATTTTGAATAACGTAGACTGTTACTCAGTTTATTTAGCAAATGCTTCAAACGCCCTGGATTAGGGTTTCCAGATTAGGGTTTCAATTTTAAGCAATCGTTTACTGTTTTATACACTCCGTTTCTTCGAAATTCTATTCTAAATCATGAAGCCTAATCATTCCCCACAAGAATTTCTTAAAATGTCGCATATTACTCGGTTTTTATAGCACGTACTTCAAACCTTCCAGATTAGGGTTTTCAAATTATGGTTTGAAGTTTAAACACTCTTTTACTATGTTAGACACTCCGTTTCTTTGACATTCTATTATAAATGATCGAGCCTGATCAATCCTGACAAAAATTTTGACAAATGTCGAGCGGTACTCGGATTTTTTTTGCACGTGCTTCAAACATTCCAGATTAGGGTTTCGATTATAAGCACTCTTTTGCTGTTTTATTTATGCACTCCGTTTCTTCGAAATTCGATTATAAATCATTATGCCTGATCATTCCCCACTAAAATTTTGAAAAACGTAGACTGTTACTCAGTTTATTTAGCAAATGCTTCAAACGCCCTGGATTAGGGTTTCCAGATTAGGGTTTCAATTTTAAGCAATCGTTTACTGTTTTATACACTCCGTTTCTTCGAAATTCTATTCTAAATCACGAAGCCTAATCATTCCCCACAAAAATTTCTTAAAATGTCGCATATTACTCGGTTTTTATAGCACGTACTTCAAACCTTCCAGATTAGGGTTTTCAAATTATGGTTTGAATTTTAAACACTCTTTTACTATGTTAGACACTCCGTTTCTTTGACATTCTATTATAAATGATCAAGCCTGATCAATCCTGACAAAAATTTTGACAAATGTCGAGCGGTACTCGGATTTATTTTGCACGTGCTTCAAACATCCCAGATTAAGGTTTCGATTATAAGCACTCTATTGCTGTTTTATTTATGCACTCCGTTTCTTCGAAATTCGATTATAAATCATTATGCCTGATCATTCCCCACTAAAATTTTGAAAAACGTAGACTGTTACTCAGTTTATTTAGCAAATGCTTCGAACGCCCTTGATTAGGGTTTCCAGATTAGGGTTTCAATTTTAAGCAATCGTTTACTGTTTTATACACTCCGTTTCTTCGAAATTCTATTCTAAATCATGAAGCCTAATCATTCCCCACAAAAATTTATTAAAATGTCGCATATTACTCGGTTTTTATAGCACGTACTTCAAACCTTCCAGATTAGGGTTTTCAAATTATGGTTTGAATTTTAAACACTCTTTTACTATGTTAGACACTCCGTTTCTTTGACATTCTATTATAAATGATCAAGCCTGATCAATCCTGACAAAAATTTTGACAAATGTCGAGCGGTACTCGGATTTATTTTGCACGTGCTTCAGACATCCCAGATTAAGGTTTCGATTATAAGCACTCTTTTGCTGTTTTATTTATGCACTCCGTTTCTTCGAAATTCGATTATAAATCATTATGCCTGATCATTCCCCACTAAAATTTTGAAAAACGTAGACTGTTACTCAGTTTATTTAGCAAATGCTTCAAACGCCCTTGATTAGGGTTTCCAGATTAGGGTTTCAATTTTAAGCAATCGTTTACTGTTTTATACACTCCGTTTCTTCGAAATTCTATTCTAAATCACGAAGCCTAATCATTCCCCACAAGAATTTCTTAAAATGTCGCATATTACTCGGTTTTTATAGCACGTACTTCAAACCTTCCAGATTAGGGTTTTCAAATTATGGTTTGAAGTTTAAACACTCTTTTACTATGTTAGACACTCCGTTTCTTTGACATTCTATTATAAATGATCGAGCCTGATCAATCCTGACAAAAATTTTGACAAATGTCGAGCGGTACTCGGATTTTTTTTGCACGTGTTTCAAACATTCCAGATTAGGGTTTCGATTATAAGCACTCTTTTGCTGTTTTATTTATGCACTCCGTTTCTTCGAAATTCGATTATAAATCATTATGCCTGATCATTCCCCACTAAAATTTTGAAAAACGTAGACTGTTACTAAGTTTATTTAGCAAATGCTTCAAACGCCCTGGATTAGGGTTTCCAGATTAGGGTTTCAATTTTAAGCAATCGTTTACTGTTTTATACACTCCGTTTCTTCGAAATTCTATTCTAAATCACGAAGCCTAATCATTCCCCACAAAAATTTCTTAAAATGTCGCATATTACTCGGTTTTTATAGCACGTACTTCAAACCTTCCAGATTAGGGTTTTCAAATTATGGTTTGAATTTTAAACACTCTTTTACTATGTTAGACACTCCGTTTCTTTGACATTCTATTATAAATGATCGAGCCTGATCAATCCTGACAAAAATTTTGACAAATGTCGAGCGGTACTCGGATTTTTTTTGCACGTGCTTCAAACATTCCAGATTAGGGTTTCGATTATAAGCACTCTTTTGCTGTTTTATTTATACACTCCGTTTCTTCGAAATTCTATTATAAATCATTATGCCTGATCATTCCCCACTAAAATTTTGAAAAACGTAGACTGTTACTCAGTTTACTTAGCAAATGCTTCAAACGCCCTGGATTAGGGTTTCCAGATTAGGGTTTCAATTTTTAGCAATCGTTTACTGTTTTATACACTACGTTTCTTCGAAATTCTATTCTAAATCATGAAGCCTAATCATTCCCCACAAAAATTTCTTAAAATGTCGCATATTACTCGGTTTTTATAGCACGTACTTCAAACCTTCCAGATTAGGGTTTTCAAATTATGGTTTCAATTTTAAACACTCTTTTACTATGTTAGACACTCCGTTTCTTTGACATTCTATTATAAATGATCAAGCCTGATCAATCCTGACAAAAATTTTGACAAATGTCGAGCGGTACTCGGATTTTTTTTGCACGTGCTTCAAACATTCCAGATTAGGGTTTCGATTATAAGCACTCTTTTGCTGTTTTATTTATGCACTCCGTTTCTTCGAAATTCGATTATAAATCATTATGCCTGATCATTCCCCACTAAAATTTTGAAAAACGTAGACTGTTACTCAGTTTATTTAGCAAATGCTTCAAACGCCCTGGATTAGGGTTTCCAGATTAGGGTTTCAATTTTAAGCAATCGTTTACTGTTTTATACACTCCGTTTCTTCGAAATTCTATTCTAAATCACGAAGCCTAATCATTCCCCACAAAAATTTCTTAAAATGTCGCATATTACTCGGTTTTTATAGCACGTACTTCAAACCTTCCAGATTAGGGTTTTCAAATTATGGTTTGAATTTTAAACACTCTTTTACTATGTTAGACACTCCGTTTCTTTGACATTCTATTATAAATGATCGAGCCTGATCAATCCTGACAAAAATTTTGACAAATGTCGAGCGGTACTCGGATTTTTTTTGCACGTGTTTCAAACATTCCAGATTAGGGTTTCGATTATAAGCACTCTTTTGCTGTTTTATTTATGCACTCCGTTTCTTCGAAATTCGATTATAAATCATTATGCCTGATCATTCCCCACTAAAATTTTGAAAAACGTAGACTGTTACTCAGTTTATTTAGCAAATGCTTCAAACGCCCTGGATTAGGGTTTCCAGATTAGGGTTTCAATTTTAAGCAATCGTTTACTGTTTTATACACTCCGTTTCTTCGAAATTCTATTCTAAATCACGAAGCCTAATCATTCCCCACAAAAATTTCTTAAAATGTCGCATATTACTCGGTTTTTATAGCACGTACTTCAAACCTTCCAGATTAGGGTTTTCAAATTATGGTTTGAATTTTAAACACTCTTTTACTATGTTAGACACTCAGTTTCTTTGACATTCTATTATAAATGATCGAGCCTGATCAATCCTGACAAAAATTTTGACAAATGTCGAGCGGTACTCGGATTTTTTTTGCACGTGTTTCAAACATTCCAGATTAGGGTTTCGATTATAAGCACTCTTTTGCTGTTTTATTTATGCACTCCGTTTCTTCGAAATTCGATTATAAATCATTATGCCTGATCATTCCCCACTAAAATTTTGAAAAACGTAGACTGTTACTCAGTTTATTTAGCAAATGCTTCAAACGCCCTGGATTAGGGTTTCCAGATTAGGGTTTCAATTTTAAGCAATCGTTTACTGTTTTATACACTCCGTTTCTTCGAAATTCTATTCTAAATCACGAAGCCTAATCATTCCCCACAAAAATTTCTTAAAATGTCGCATATTACTCGGTTTTTATAGCACGTACTTCAAACCTTCCAGATTAGGGTTTTCAAATTATGGTTTGAATTTTAAACACTCTTTTACTATGTTAGACACTCCGTTTCTTTGACATTCTATTATAAATGATCGAGCCTGATCAATCCTGACAAAAATTTTGACAAATGTCGAGCGGTACTCGGATTTTTTTTGCACGTGCTTCAAACATTCCAGATTAGGGTTTCGATTATAAGCACTATTTTGCTGTTTTATTTATGCACTCCGTTTCTTCGAAATTCTATTATAAATCATTATGACTGATCATTCCCCACTAAAATTTTGAAAAACGTAGACTGTTACTCAGTTTATTTAGCAAATGCTTCAAACGCCCTGGATTAGGGTTTCCAGATTAGGGTTTCAATTTTAAGCAATCGTTTACTGTTTTATACACTCCGTTTCTTCGAAATTCTATTCTAAATCATGAAGCCTAATCATTCCCCACAAAAATTTATTAAAATGTCGCATATTACTCGGTTTTTATAGCACGTACTTCAAACCTTCCAGATTAGGGTTTTCAAATTATGGTTTGAATTTTAAACACTCTTTTACTATGTTAGACACTCCGTTTCTTTGACATTCTATTATAAATGATCAAGCCTGATCAATCCTGACAAAAATTTTGACAAATGTCGAGCGGTACTCGGATTTATTTTGCACGTGCTTCAAACATCCCAGATTAGGGTTTCGATTATAAGCACTCTTTTGCTGTTTTATTTATGCACTCCGTTTCTTCGAAATTCGATTATAAATCATTATGCCTGATCATTCCCCACTAAAATTTTGAAAAACGTAGACTGTTACTCAGTTTATTTAGCAAATGCTTCGAACGCCCTTGATTAGGGTTTCCAGATTAGGGTTTCAATTTTAAGCAATCGTTTACTGTTTTATACACTCCGTTTCTTCGAAATTCTATTCTAAATCATGAAGCCTAATCATTCCCCACAAAAATTTATTAAAATGTCGCATATTACTCGGTTTTTATAGCACGTACTTCAAACCTTCCAGATTAGGGTTTTCAAATTATGGTTTGAATTTTAAACACTCTTTTACTATGTTAGACACTCCGTTTCTTTGACATTCTATTATAAATGATCGAGCCTGATCAATCCTGACAAAAATTTTGACAAATGTCGAGCTGTACTCGGATTTTTTTTGCACGTGTTTCAAACATTCCAGATTAGGGTTTCGATTATAAGCACTCTTTTGCTGTTTTATTTATGCACTCCGTTTCTTCGAAATTCGATTATAAATCATTATGCCTGATCATTCCCCACTAAAATTTTGAAAAACGTAGACTGTTACTCAGTTTATTTAGCAAATGCTTCAAACGCCCTGGATTAGGGTTTCCAGATTAGGGTTTCAATTTTAAGCAATCGTTTACTGTTTTATACACTCCGTTTCTTCGAAATTCTATTCTAAATCACGAAGCCTAATCATTCCCCACAAAAATTTCTTAAAATGTCGCATATTACTCGGTTTTTATAGCACGTACTTCAAACCTTCCAGATTAGGGTTTTCAAATTATGGTTTGAATTTTAAACACTCTTTTACTATGTTAGACACTCCGTTTCTTTGACATTCTATTATAAATGATCGAGCCTGATCAATCCTGACAAAAATTTTGACAAATGTCGAGCGGTACTCGGATTTTTTTTGCACGTGCTTCAAACATTCCAGATTAGGGTTTCGATTATAAGCACTCTTTTGCTGTTTTATTTATGCACTCCGTTTCTTCGAAATTCGATTATAAATCATTATGCCTGATCATTCCCCACTAAAATTTTGAAAAACGTAGACTGTTACTCAGTTTATTTAGCAAATGCTTCGAACGCCCTTGATTAGGGTTTCCAGATTAGGGTTTCAATTTTAAGCAATCGTTTACTGTTTTATACACTCCGTTTCTTCGAAATTCTATTCTAAATCATGAAGCCTAATCATTCCCCACAAAAATTTATTAAAATGTCGCATATTACTCGGTTTTTATAGCACGTACTTCAAACCTTCCAGATTAGGGTTTTCAAATTGTGGTTTGAATTTTAAACACTCTTTTACTATGTTAGACACTCCGTTTCTTTGACATTCTATTATAAATGATCAAGCCTGATCAATCCTGACAAAAATTTTGACAAATGTCGAGCGGTACTCGGATTTATTTTGCACGTGCTTCAAACATCCCAGATTAGGGTTTCGATTATAAGCACTCTTTTGCTGTTTTATTTATGCACTCCGTTTCTTCGAAATTCGATTATAAATCATTATGCCTGATCATTCCCCACTAAAATTTTGAAAAACGTAGACTGTTACTCAGTTTATTTAGCAAATGCTTCAAACGCCCTTGATTAGGGTTTCCAGATTAGGGTTTCAATTTTAAGCAATCGTTTACTGTTTTATACACTCCGTTTCTTCGAAATTCTATTCTAAATCACGAAGCCTAATCATTCCCCACAAAAATTTCTTAAAATGTCGCATATTACTCGGTTTTTATAGCACGTACTTCAAACCTTCCAGATTAGGGTTTTCAAATTATGGTTTGAATTTTAAACACTCTTTTACTATGTTAGACACTCCGTTTCTTTGACATTCTATTATAAATGATCGAGCCTGATCAATCCTGACAAAAATTTTGACAAATGTCGAGCGGTACTCGGATTTTTTTTGCACGTGTTTCAAACATTCCAGATTAGGGTTTCGATTATAAGCACTCTTTTGCTGTTTTATTTATGCACTCCGTTTCTTCGAAATTCGATTATAAATCATTATGCCTGATCATTCCCCACTAAAATTTTGAAAAACGTAGACTGTTACTCAGTTTATTTAGCAAATGCTTCGAACGCCCTTGATTAGGGTTTCCAGATTAGGGTTTCAATTTTAAGCAATCGTTTACTGTTTTATACACTCCGTTTCTTCGAAATTCTATTCTAAATCACGAAGCCTAATCATTCCCCACAAAAATTTCTTAAAATGTCGCATATTACTCGGTTTTTATAGCACGTACTTCAAACCTTCCAGATTAGGGTTTTCAAATTATGGTTTGAATTTTAAACACTCTTTTACTATGTTAGACACTCCGTTTCTTTGACATTCTATTATAAATGATCGAGCCTGATCAATCCTGACAAAAATTTTGACAAATGTCGAGCGGTACTCGGATTTTTTTTGCACGTGCTTCAAACATTCCAGATTAGGGTTTCGATTATAAGCACTCTTTTGCTGTTTTATTTATGCACTCCGTTTCTTCGAAATTCTAGTATAAATCATTATGCCTGATCATTCCCCACTAAAATTTTGAAAAACGTAGACTGTTACTCAGTTTACTTAGCAAATGCTTCAAACGCCCTGGATTAGGGTTTCCAGATTAGGGTTTCAATTTTAAGCAATCGTTTACTGTTTTATACACTACGTTTCTTCGAAATTCTATTCTAAATCATGAAGCCTAATCATTCCCCACAAAAATTTCTTAATATGTCGCATATTACTCGGTTTTTATAGCACGTACTTCAAACCTTCAAGATTAGGGTTTTCAAATTATGGTTTGAATTTTAAACACTCTTTTACTATGTTAGACACTCCGTTTCTTTGACATTCTATTATAAATGATCGAGCCTGATCAATCCTGACAAAAATTTTGACAAATGTCGAGCGGTACTCGGATTTATTTTGCACGTGCTTCAAACATTCCAGATTAGGGTTTCGATTATAAGCACTCTTTTGCTGTTTTATTTATGCACTCCGTTTCTTCGAAATTCTATTATAAATCATTATGACTGATCATTCCCCACTAAAATTTTGAAAAACGTAGACTGTTACTCAGTTTATTTAGCAAATGCTTCAAACGCCCTGGATTAGGGTTTCCAGATTAGGGTTTCAATTTTAAGCAATCGTTTACTGTTTTATACACTCCGTTTCTTCGAAATTCTATTCTAAATCATGAAGCCTAATCATTCCCCACAAAAATTTATTAAAATGTCGCATATTACTCGGTTTTTATAGCACGTACTTCAAACCTTCCAGATTAGGGTTTTCAAATTATGGTTTGAATTTTAAACACTCTTTTACTATGTTAGACACTCCGTTTCTTTGACATTCTATTATAAATGATCAAGCCTGATCAATCCTGACAAAAATTTTGACAAATGTCGAGCGGTACTCGGATTTATTTTGCACGTGCTTCAAACATCCCAGATTAGGGTTTCGATTATAAGCACTCTTTTGCTGTTTTATTTATGCACTCCGTTTCTTCGAAATTCGATTATAAATCATTATGCCTGATCATTCCCCACTAAAATTTTGAAAAACGTAGACTGTTACTCAGTTTATTTAGCAAATGCTTCAAACGCCCTTGATTAGGGTTTCCAGATTAGGGTTTCAAATTTAAGCAATCGTTTACTGTTTTATACACTACGTTTCTTCGAAATTCTATTCTAAATCATGAAGCCTAATCATTCCCCACAAAAATTTCTTAAAATGTCGCATATTACTCGGTTTTTATAGCACGTACTTCAAACCTTCCAGATTAGGGTTTTCAAATTATGGTTTGAATTTTAAACACTCTTTTACTATGTTAGACACTCCGTTTCTTTGACATTCTATTATAAATCATTATGCCTGATCATTGCCCACTAAAATTTTGAAAAACGTAGACTGTTACTCAGTTTATTTAGCACATGCTTCAAACGCCCTAGATTAGGGTTTCCAAATTAGGTTTTCAATTTTAAGCACTCTTTACTATTTTATACACTCCGTTTCTTCGAAATTCTATAATAAATCATGAAGCCTAATAATTCCCCACAAAAATTTCTTAAAATGTAGCATATTACTCGGTTTTTATAGCACGTACTTCAATCCTTCCAGATTAGGGTTTTCAAATTATGGTTTCAATTTTAAGCACTCTTTTTCTATGTTATACACTCCGTTTCTTTGACATTCTATTATAAATGATCGAGCCTGATCAATCCTGACAAAAATTTTGACAAATTTCGAGCGGTACTCGGATTTTTTTTTGCACGTGCTTCAAACATCCCAGATTAGGGTTTCGATTATAAGCACTCTTTTGCTGTTTTATTTATGCACTCCGTTTCTTCGAAATTCTATTATAAATCATTATGCCTGATCATTCCCCACTAAAATTTTAAAAAACGTAGACTGTTACTCAGTTTATTTAGCACATGCTTCAAACGCCCTTGATTAGGGTTTCCAGATTAGGGTTTCAATTTTAAGCAATCGTTTACTGTTTTATACACTCCATTTCTTCGAAATTCTATTCTAAATCATGAAGCCTAATCATTCCCCACAAAAATTTCTTAAAATGTCGCATATTACTCGGTTTTTATAGCACGTACTTCAAACCTTCCAGATTAGGGTTTTCAAATTATGGTTTCAATTTTAAGCACTCTTTTACTATTTTATACACTCCGTTTCTTTGACATTCAATTATAAATCATTATGCCTGATCATTGCCCACTAAAATTTTGAAAAACGTAGACAGTTACTCAGTTTATTTAGCACATGCTTCAAACGCCTTGGATTAGGGTTTCCAGATTAGGGTTTCAATTTTAAGCAATCGTTTACTGTTTTATACTCTCCGTTTCTTCGAAATTCTATTCTAAATCATGAAGCCTAATCATTCCCCACAAAAATTTCTTAAAATGTCGCATATTACTCGGTTTTTGTAGCACGTACTTCAATCCTTCCAGATTAGGGTTTTCAAATTATGGTTTCAATTTTAAGCACTCTTTTTCTATGTTATACACTCCGTTTCTTTGACATTCTATTATAAATGATCGAGCCTGATCAATCCTGACAAAAATTTTGACAAATTTCGAGCGGTACTCGGATTTTTTTTGCACATGCTTCAAACATCCCAGATTAGGGTTTCGATTATAAGCACTCTTTTGCTGTTTTATTTATGCACTCCGTTTCTTCGAAATTCTATTATAAATCATTATGCCTGATCATTCCCCACTAAAATTTTAAAAAACGTAGACTGTTACTCAGTTTATTTAGCACATGCTTCAAACGCCCTGGATTAGGGTTTCCAGATTAGGGTTTCAATTTTAAGCAATCGTTTACTGTTTTATACACTCCATTTCTTCGAAATTCTATTCTAAATCATGAAGCCTAATCATTCCCCACAAAAATTTCTTAAAATGTCGCATATTACTCGGTTTTTATAGCACGTACTTCAAACCTTCCAGATTAGGGTTTTCAAATTATGGTTTCAATTTTAAGCACTCTTTTACTATTTTATACACTCCGTTTCTTTGACATTCAATAATAAATCATTATGCCTGATCATTGCCCACTAAAATTTTGAAAAACGTAGACTGTTACTCAGTTTATTTAGCACATGCTTCAAACGCCCAAGATTAGGGTTTCCAAATTAGGTTTTCAATTTTAAGCAGTCTTTACTATTTTATACACTCCGTTTCTTCGAAATTCTATTCTAAATCATGAAGCCTAATCATTCCCCACAAAAATTTCTTAAAATGTCGCATATTACTCGATTTTTATAGCACGTACTTCAATCCTTCCAGATTAGGGTTTTCAAATTATGGTTTCAATTTTAAGCACTCTTTTTCTATGTTATACACTCCGTTTCTTTGACATTCTATTATAAATGATCGAGCCTGATCAATCCTGACAAAAATTTTGACAAATGTCGAGCGGTACTCGGATTTTTTTTGCACGTGCTTCAGACATCGAAGATTAGGGTTTCGATTATAAGCACTCTTTTGCTATTTTATTTATGCACTACGTTTCTTCGAAATTCTATTATAAATCATTATGCCTGATCATTCCCCACTAAAATTTTAAAAAACGTAGACTGTTACTCAGTTTATTTAGCACATGCTTCAAACGCCCTGGATTAGGATTTCCAGATTAGGGTTTCAATTTTAAGCAATCGTTTACTGTTTTATACACTCCATTTCTTCGAAATTCTATTCTAAATCATGAAGCCTAATCATTCAACACAAAAATTTCTTAAAATGTCGCATATTACTCGGTTTTTATAGCACGTACTTCAAACCTTCCAGATTAGGGTTTTCAAATTATGGTTTCAATTTTAAGCACTCTTTTACTATTTTATACACTCCGTTTCTTTGACATTCAATTATAAATCATTATGCTTGATCATTGCCCACTAAAATTTTGAAAAACGTAGACTGTTACTCAGTTTATTTAGCACATGCTTCAAACGCCCTAGATTAGGGTTTCCAAATTAGGTTTTCAATTTTAAGCACTCTTTACTATTTTATACACTCCGTTTCTTCGAAATTCTATAATAAATCATGAAGCCTAATAATTCCCCACAAAAATTTCTTAAAATGTCGCATATTACTCGGTTTTTATAGCACGTACTTCAATCCTTCCAGATTAGGGTTTTCAAATTATGGTTTCAATTTTAAGCACTCTTTTTCTATGTTATACACTCCGTTTCTTTGACATTCTATTATAAATGATCGAGCCTGATCAATCCTGACAAAAATTTTGACAAATTTCGAGCGGTACTCGGATTTTTTTTTGCACGTGCTTCAAACATCCCAGATTAGGGTTTCGATTATAAGCACTCTTTTGCTGTTTTATTTATGCACTCCGTTTCTTCGAAATTCTATTATAAATCATTATGCCTGATCATTCCCCACTAAAATTTTAAAAAACGTAGACTGTTACTCAGTTTATTTAGCACATGCTTCAAACGCCCTTGATTAGGGTTTCCAGATTAGGGTTTCAATTTTAAGCAATCGTTTACTGTTTTATACACTCCATTTCTTCGAAATTCTATTCTAAATCATGAAGCCTAATCATTCCCCACAAAAATTTCTTAAAATGTCGCATATTACTCGGTTTTTATAGCACGTACTTCAAACCTTCCAGATTAGGGTTTTCAAATTATGGTTTCAATTTTAAGCACTCTTTTACTATTTTATACACTCCGTTTCTTTGACATTCAATTATAAATCATTATGCCTGATCATTGCCCACTAAAATTTTGAAAAACGTAGACAGTTACTCAGTTTATTTAGCACATGCTTCAAACGCCTTGGATTAGGGTTTCCAGATTAGGGTTTCAATTTTAAGCAATCGTTTACTGTTTTATACTCTCCGTTTCTTCGAAATTCTATTCTAAATCATGAAGCCTAATCATTCCCCACAAAAATTTCTTAAAATGTCGCATATTACTCGGTTTTTGTAGCACGTACTTCAATCCTTCCAGATTAGGGTTTTCAAATTATGGTTTCAATTTTAAGCACTCTTTTTCTATGTTATACACTCCGTTTCTTTGACATTCTATTATAAATGATCGAGCCTGATCAATCCTGACAAAAATTTTGACAAATTTCGAGCGGTACTCGGATTTTTTTTGCACATGCTTCAAACATCCCAGATTAGGGTTTCGATTATAAGCACTCTTTTGCTGTTTTATTTATGCACTCCGTTTCTTCGAAATTCTATTATAAATCATTATGCCTGATCATTCCCCACTAAAATTTTAAAAAACGTAGACTGTTACTCAGTTTATTTAGCACATGCTTCAAACGCCCTGGATTAGGGTTTCCAGATTAGGGTTTCAATTTTAAGCAATCGTTTACTGTTTTATACACTCCATTTCTTCGAAATTCTATTCTAAATCATGAAGCCTAATCATTCCCCACAAAAATTTCTTAAAATGTCGCATATTACTCGGTTTTTATAGCACGTACTTCAAACCTTCCAGATTAGGGTTTTCAAATTATGGTTTCAATTTTAAGCACTCTTTTACTATTTTATACACTCCGTTTCTTTGACATTCAATAATAAATCATTATGCCTGATCATTGCCCACTAAAATTTTGAAAAACGTAGACTGTTACTCAGTTTATTTAGCACATGCTTCAAACGCCCAAGATTAGGGTTTCCAAATTAGGTTTTCAATTTTAAGCAGTCTTTACTATTTTATACACTCCGTTTCTTCGAAATTCTATTCTAAATCATGAAGCCTAATCATTCCCCACAAAAATTTCTTAAAATGTCGCATATTACTCGATTTTTATAGCACGTACTTCAATCCTTCCAGATTAGGGTTTTCAAATTATGGTTTCAATTTTAAGCACTCTTTTTCTATGTTATACACTCCGTTTCTTTGACATTCTATTATAAATGATCGAGCCTGATCAATCCTGACAAAAATTTTGACAAATGTCGAGCGGTACTCGGATTTTTTTTGCACGTGCTTCAGACATCGAAGATTAGGGTTTCGATTATAAGCACTCTTTTGCTATTTTATTTATGCACTACGTTTCTTCGAAATTCTATTATAAATCATTATGCCTGATCATTCCCCACTAAAATTTTAAAAAACGTAGACTGTTACTCAGTTTATTTAGCACATGCTTCAAACGCCCTGGATTAGGATTTCCAGATTAGGGTTTCAATTTTAAGCAATCGTTTACTGTTTTATACACTCCATTTCTTCGAAATTCTATTCTAAATCATGAAGCCTAATCATTCAACACAAAAATTTCTTAAAATGTCGCATATTACTCGGTTTTTATAGCACGTACTTCAAACCTTCCAGATTAGGGTTTTCAAATTATGGTTTCAATTTTAAGCACTCTTTTACTATTTTATACACTCCGTTTCTTTGACATTCAATTATAAATCATTATGCTTGATCATTGCCCACTAAAATTTTGAAAAACGTAGACTGTTACTCAGTTTATTTAGCACATGCTTCAAACGCCCTAGATTAGGGTTTCCAAATTAGGTTTTCAATTTTAAGCACTCTTTACTATTTTATACACTCCGTTTCTTCGAAATTCTATAATAAATCATGAAGCCTAATAATTCCCCACAAAAATTTCTTAAAATGTCGCATATTACTCGGTTTTTATAGCACGTACTTCAATCCTTCCAGATTAGGGTTTTCAAATTATGGTTTCAATTTTAAGCACTCTTTTTCTATGTTATACACTCCGTTTCTTTGACATTCTATTATAAATGATCGAGCCTGATCAATCCTGACAAAAATTTTGACAAATGTCGAGCGGTACTCGGATTTTTTTTGCACGTGCTTCAGACATCGAAGATTAGGGTTTCGATTATAAGCACTCTTTTGCTATTTTATTTATGCACTACGTTTCTTCGAAATTCTATTATAAATCATTATGCCTGATCATTCCCCACTAAAATTTTGAAAAACGTAGACTATTACTCCGTTTATTTAGCACATGATTCAAACGCCCTGGATTAGGGTTTCCAGATTAGGGTTTCAATTTTAAGCAATCGTTTACTGTTTTATACAATCCATTTCTTCGAAATTCTATTCTAAATCATGAAGCCTAATCATTCCCCACAAAAATTTCTTAAAATGTCGCATATTACTCGGTTTTTATAGCACGTACTTCAAACCTTCCAGATTAGGGTTTTCAAATTATGGTTTCAATTTTAAGCACTCTTTTACTATTTTATACACTCCGTTTCTTTGACATTCAATTATAAATCATTATGCCTGATCATTGCCCACTAAAATTTTGAAAAACGTAGACAGTTACTCAGTTTATTTAGCACATGCTTCAAACGCCTTGGATTAGGGTTTCCAGATTAGGGTTTCAATTTTAAGCAATCGTTTACTGTTTTATACTCTCCGTTTCTTCGAAATTCTATTCTAAATCATGAAGCCTAATCATTCCCCACAAAAATTTCTTAAAATGTCGCATATTACTCGGTTTTTGTAGCACGTACTTCAATCCTTCCAGATTAGGGTTTTCAAATTATGGTTTCAATTTTAAGCACTCTTTTTCTATGTTATACACTCCGTTTCTTTGACATTCTATTATAAATGATCGAGCCTGATCAATCCTGACAAAAATTTTGACAAATTTCGAGCGGTACTCGGATTTTTTTTGCACGTGCTTCAAACATCCCAGATTAGGGTTTCGATTATAAGCACTCTTTTGCTGTTTTATTTATGCACTCCGTTTCTTCGAAATTCTATTATAAATCATTATGCCTGATCATTCCCCACTAAAATTTTAAAAAACGTAGACTGTTACTCAGTTTATTTAGCACATGCTTCAAACGCCCTGGATTAGGGTTTCCAGATTAGGGTTTCAATTTTAAGCAATCGTTTACTGTTTTATACACTCCATTTCTTCGAAATTCTATTCTAAATCATGAAGCCTAATCATTCCCCACAAAAATTTCTTAAAATGTCGCATATTACTCGGTTTTTATAGCACGTACTTCAAACCTTCCAGATTAGGGTTTTCAAATTATGGTTTCAATTTTAAGCACTCTTTTACTATTTTATACACTCCGTTTCTTTGACATTCAATAATAAATCATTATGCCTGATCATTGCCCACTAAAATTTTGAAAAACGTAGACTGTTACTCAGTTTATTTAGCACATGCTTCAAACGCCCAAGATTAGGGTTTCCAAATTAGGTTTTCAATTTTAAGCAGTCTTTACTATTTTATACACTCCGTTTCTTCGAAATTCTATTCTAAATCATGAAGCCTAATCATTCCCCACAAAAATTTCTTAAAATGTCGCATATTACTCGATTTTTATAGCACGTACTTCAATCCTTCCAGATTAGGGTTTTCAAATTATGGTTTCAATTTTAAGCACTCTTTTTCTATGTTATACACTCCGTTTCTTTGACATTCTATTATAAATGATCGAGCCTGATCAATCCTGACAAAAATTTTGACAAATGTCGAGCGGTACTCGGATTTTTTTTGCACGTGCTTCAGACATCGAAGATTAGGGTTTCGATTATAAGCACTCTTTTGCTATTTTATTTATGCACTACGTTTCTTCGAAATTCTATTATAAATCATTATGCCTGATCATTCCCCACTAAAATTTTAAAAAACGTAGACTGTTACTCAGTTTATTTAGCACATGCTTCAAACGCCCTGGATTAGGGTTTCCAGATTAGGGTTTCAATTTTAAGCAATCGTTTACTGTTTTATACACTCCATTTCTTCGAAATTCTATTCTAAATCATGAAGCCTAATCATTCCCCACAAAAATTTCTTAAAATGTCGCATATTACTCGGTTTTTATAGCACGTACTTCAAACCTTCCAGATTAGGGTTTTCAAATTATGGTTTCAATTTTAAGCACTCTTTTACTATTTTATACACTCCGTTTCTTTGACATTCAATTATAAATCATTATGCCTGATCATTGCCCACTAAAATTTTGAAAAACGTAGACTGTTACTCAGTTTATTTAGCACATGCTTCAAACGCCCTAGATTAGGGTTTCCAAATTAGGTTTTCAATTTTAAGCACTCTTTACTATTTTATACACTCCGTTTCTTCGAAATTCTATAATAAATCATGAAGCCTAATAATTCCCCACAAAAATTTCTTAAAATGTCGCATATTACTCGGTTTTTATAGCACGTACTTCAATCCTTCCAGATTAGGGTTTTCAAATTATGGTTTCAATTTTAAGCACTCTTTTTCTATGTTATACACTCCGTTTCTTTGACATTCTATTATAAATGATCGAGCCTGATCAATCCTGACAAAAATTTTGACAAATGTCGAGCGGTACTCGGATTTTTTTTGCACGTGCTTCAAACATCCCAGATTAGGGTTTCGATTATAAGCACTCTTTTGCTGTTTTATTTATGCACTCCGTTTCTTCGAAATTCTATTATAAATCTTTATGCCTGATCATTCCCCACTAAAATTTTAAAAAACGTAGACTGTTACTCAGTTTATTTAGCACATGCTTCAAACGCCCTGGATTAGGGTTTCCAGATTAGGGTTTCAATTTTAAGCAATCGTTTACTGTTTTATACACTCCATTTCTTCGAAATTCTATTCTAAATCATGAAGCCTAATCATTCCCCACAAAAATTTCTTAAAATGTCGCATATTACTCGGTTTTTATAGCACGTACTTCAAACCTTCCAGATTAGGGTTTTCAAATTATGGTTTCAATTTTAAGCACTCTTTTACTATGTTAGACACTCCGTTTCTTTGACATTCTATTATAAATGATCGAGCCTGATCAATCCTGACAAAAATTTTGACAAATGTCGAGCGGTACTCGGATTTTTTTTGCACGTGCTTCAAACATCCCAGATTAGGGTTTCGATTATAAGCACTCTTTTGCTGTTTTATTTATGCACTCCGTTTCTTCGAAATTCTATTATAAATCATTATGCCTGATCATTCCCCACTAAAATTTTAAAAAACGTAGACTGTTACTCAGTTTATTTAGCACATGCTTCAAACGCCCTGGATTAGGGTTTCCAGATTAGGGTTTCAATTTTAAGCAATCGTTTACTGTTTTATACACTCCATTTCTTCGAAATTCTATTCTAAATCATGAAGCCTAATCATTCCCCACAACAATTTCTTAAAATGTCGCATATTACTCGGTTTTTATAGCACGTACTTCAAACCTTCCAGATTAGGGTTTTCAAATTATGGTTTCAATTTTAAGCACTCTTTTACTATTTTATACACTCCGTTTCTTTGACATTCAATTATAAATCATTATGCCAGATCATTGCCCACTAAAATTTTGAAAAACGTAGACAGTTACTCAGTTTATTTAGCACATGCTTCAAACGCCTTGGATTAGGGTTTCCAGATTAGGGTTTCAATTTTAAGCAATCGTTTACTGTTTTATACTCTCCGTTTCTTCGAAATTCTATTCTAAATCATGAACCCTAATCATTCCCCACAAAAATTTCTTAAAATGTCGCATATTACTCGGTTTTTATAGCACGTACTTCAATCCTTCCAGATTAGGGTTTTCAAATTATGGTTTCAATTTTAAGCACTCTTTTACTATGTTAGACACTTCGTTTCTTTGACATTCTATTATAAATGATCGAGCCTGATCAATCTTGACAAAAATTTTGACAAATTTCGAGCGGTACTCGGATTTTTTTTGCACGTGCTTCAAACATCCCAGATTAGGGTTTCGATTATAAGCACTCTTTTGCTGTTTTATTTATGCACTCCGTTTCTTCGAAATTCTATTATAAATCATTATGCCTGATCATTTCCCACTAAAATTTTAAAAAACGTAGACTGTTACTCAGTTTATTTAGCAAATGCTTCAAACGCCCTGGATTAGGGTTTCCAGATTAGGGTTTCAATTTTAAGCAATCGTTTACTGTTTTATACACTCCGTGTCTTCGAAATTCTATTCTAAATCACGAAGCCTAATCATTCCCCACAAAAATTTCTTAAAATGTCGCATATGACTCGGTTTTTATAGCACGTACTTCAAACCTTCCAGATTAGGGTTTTCAAATTATGGTTTCAATTTTAAGCACTCTTTTACAATGTTATACACTCCGTTTCTTTGACATTCTATTATAAATGATCGAGCCTGATCAATCCTGACAAAAATTTTGACAAATGTCGAGCGGTACTCGGATTTTTTTTGCACGTGCTTCAAACATCCCAGATTAGGGTTTCGATTATAAGCACTCTTTTGCTGTTTTATTTATGCACTCCGTTTCTTCGAAATTCTATTATAAATCATTATGCCTGATCATTCCCCACTAAAATTTTGAAAAACGTAGACTGTTACTCAGTTTATTTAGCAAATGCTTCAAACGCCCTGGATTAGGGTTTCCAGATTAGGGTTTCAATTTTAAGCAATCGTTTACTGTTTTATACACTCCGTTTCTTCGAAATTCTATTCTAAATCATGAAACCTAATCATTCACCACAAAAATTTCTTAAAATGTCGCATATTACTCGGTCTTTATAGCACGTACTTCAAACCTTCCAAATTAGGGTTTTCAAATTATGGTTTCAATTTTAAGCACTCTTTTACTATTTTATACACTCCGTTTCTTTGACATTCTATTATAAATGATCGAGCCTGATCAATCCTGACAAAAATTTTGACAAATGTCGAAAGGTACTCGGATTTTTTTTGCACGTGCTTCAAACATCCCAGATTAGGGTTTCACTTATAAGCACTCTTTTGCTGTTTTATTTATGCACTCCGTTTCTTCGAAATTCTATTATAAATCATTATGCCTAATTATTCCCCACTAAAATTTTAAAAAACGTAGACTGTTACTCAGTTTATTTAGCACATGCTTCAAACGCCCTAGATTAGGGTTTCCAGATTAGGGTTTCAATTTTAAGCAATCGTTTACTGTTTTATACACTCCATTTCTTCGAAATTTTATTCTAAATCATGAAGCCTAATCATTCCCCACAAAAATTTCTTAAAATGTCGCATATTACTCGGTTTTTATAGCACGTACTTCAAACCTTCCAGATTAGGGTTTTCAAATTATGGTTTCAATTTTACGCACTCTTTTACTATGTTAGACACTCCGTTTCTTTGACATTCTATTATAAATGATCGAGCCTGATCAATCCTGACAAAAATTTTGACAAATTTCGAGCGGTACTCGGTTTTTTTTTGCACGTGCTTCAAATATCCCAGATTAGGGTTTCGATTATAAGCACTCTTTTGCTGTTTTATTTATGCACTCCGTTTCTTCGAAATTCTATTATAAATCATTATGCCTGATCATTTCCCACTAAAATTTTAAAAAACGTAGACTGTTAGTCAGTTTATTTAGCAAATGCTTCAAACGCCCTGGATTAGGGTTTCCAGATTAGGGTTTCAATTTTAAGCAATCGTTTACTGTTTTATACACTCTATTTCTTCGAAATTCTATTCTAAATCACGAAGCCTAATCATTCCCCACAAAAATTTCTTAAAATGTCGCATATTACTTGGTTTTTATAGCACGTACTTCAAACCTTCAAGATTAGGGTTTTCAAATTATGATTTCAATTTTAAGCACTCTTTTACAATGTTATACACTCCGTTTCTTTGACATTCTATTATAAATGATCGAGCCTGATCAATCCTGACAAAAATTTTGACAAATGTCGAGCGGTACTCGGAATTTTTTTTGCACGTGCTTCAAACATCCCAGATTAGGGTTTCGCTTATAAGCACTCTTTTGCTGTTTTATTTATGCACTCCGTTTCTTCGAAATTCTATTATAAATCATTATGCCTGATCATTCCCCACTAAAATTTTAAAAAACGTTGACTGTTACTCAGTTTATTTAGCACATGCTTCAAACGCCCTAAATTAGGGTTTCCAGATTAGGGTTTCAATTTTAAGCAATCGTTTACTGTTTTATACACTCCATTTCTTCGAAATTTTATTCTAAATCATGAAGCCTAATCATTCCCCACAAAAATTTCTTAAAATGTCGCATATTACTCGGTTTTTATAGCACGTACTTCAAACCTTCCAGATTAGGGTTTTCAAATTATGGTTTCAATTTTACGCACTCTTTTACTATGTTAGACACTCCGTTTCTTTGACATTCTATTATAAATGATCGAGCCTGATCAATCCTGACAAAAATTTTGACAAATTTCGAGCGGTACTCGGTTTTTTTTTGCACGTGCTTCAAACATCCCAGATTAGGGTTTCGATTATAAGCACTCTTTTGCTGTTTTATTTATGCACTCCGTTTCTTCGAAATTCTATTATAAATCATTATGCCTGATCATTTCCCACTAAAATTTTAAAAAACGTAGACTGTTACTCAGTTTATTTAGCAAATGCTTCAAACGCCCTGGATTAGGGTTTCCAGATTAGGGTTTCAATTTTAAGCAATCGTTTACTGTTTTATACACTCTGTTTCTTCGAAATTCTATTCTAAATCACGAAGCCTAATCATTCCCCACAAAAATTTCTTAAAATGTCGCATATTACTCGGTTCTTATAGCACGTACTTCAAACCTTCAAGATTAGGGTTTTCAAATTATGGTTTCAATTTTAAGCACTCTTTTACAATGTTATACACTCCGTTTCTTTGACATTCTATTATAAATGATCGAGCCTGATCAATCCTGACAAAAATTTTGACAAATGTCGAGCGGTACTCGGATTTTTTTTGCACGTGCTTCAAACATCCCAGATTAGGGTTTCGCTTATAAGCACTCTTTTGCTGTTTTATTTATGCACTCCGTTTCTTTGAAATTCTATTATAAATCATTATGCCTGATCATTCCCCCCTAAAATTTTAAAAAACGTAGACTGTTACTCAGTTTATTTAGCACATGCTTCAAACGCCCTAGATTAGGGTTTCCAGATTAGGGTTTCAATTTTAAGCAATCGTTTACTGTTTTACACACTCCATTTCTTCGAAATTTTATTCTAAATCATGAAGCCTAATCATTCCCCACAAAAATTTCTTAAAATGTCGCATATTACTCGGTTTTTATAGCACGTACTTCAAACCTTCCAGATTAGGGTTTTCAAATTATGGTTTCAATTTTAAGCACTCTTTTACTATTTTATACACTCCGTTTCTTTGACATTCTATTATAAATGATCGAGCCTGATCAATCCTGACAAAAATTTTGACAAATGTCGAAAGGTACTCGGATTTTTTTTGCACGTGCTTCAAACATCCCAGATTAGGGTTTCACTTATAAGCACTCTTTTGCTGTTTTATTTATGCACTCCGTTTCTTCGAAATTCTATTATAAATCATTATGCCTAATTATTCCCCACTAAAATTTTAAAAAACGTAGACTGTTACTCAGTTTATTTAGCACATGCTTCAAACGCCCTAGATTAGGGTTTCCAGATTAGGGTTTCAATTTTAAGCAATCGTTTACTGTTTTATACACTCCATTTCTTCGAAATTTTATTCTAAATCATGAAGCCTAATCATTCCCCACAAAAATTTCTTAAAATGTCGCATATTACTCGGTTTTTATAGCACGTACTTCAAACCTTCCAGATTAGGGTTTTCAAATTATGGTTTCAATTTTACGCACTCTTTTACTATGTTAGACACTCCGTTTCTTTGACATTCTATTATAAATGATCGAGCCTGATCAATCCTGACAAAAATTTTGACAAATTTCGAGCGGTACTCGGTTTTTTTTTTGCACGTGCTTCAAACATCCCAGATTAGGGTTTCGATTATAAGCACTCTTTTGCTGTTTTATTTATGCACTCCGTTTCTTCGAAATTCTATTATAAATCATTATGCCTGATCATTCCCCACTAAAATTTTGAAAAACGTAGACTGTTACTCAGTTTATTTAGCAAATGCTTCAAACGCCCTGGATTAGGGTTTCCAGATTAGGGTTTCAATTTTAAGCAATCGTTTACTGTTTTATACACTCCGTTTCTTCGAAATTCTATTCTAAATCATGAAACCTAATCATTCCTCACAAAAATTTCTTAAAATGTCGCATATTACTCGGTCTTTATAGCACGTACTTCAAACCTTCCAAATTAGGGTTTTCAAATTATGGTTTCAATTTTAAGCACTCTTTTACTATTTTATACACTCCGTTTCTTTGACATTCTATTATAAATGATCGAGCCTGATCAATCCTGACAAAAATTTTGACAAATGTCGAAAGGTACTCGGATTTTTTTTGCACGTGCTTCAAACATCCCAGATTAGGGTTTCGCTTATAAGCACTCTTTTGCTGTTTTATTTATGCACTCCGTTTCTTCGAAATTCTATTATAAATCATTATGCCTAATTATTCCCCACTAAAATTTTAAAAAACGTAGACTGTTACTCAGTTTATTTAGCACATGCTTCAAACGCCCTAGATTAGGGTTTCCAGATTAGGGTTTCAATTTTAAGCAATCGTTTACTGTTTTATACACTCCGTTTCTTCGAAATACTATTCTAAATCATGAAGCCTAATCATTCCCCACAAAAATTTCTTAAAATGTCGCATATTACTCGGTTTTTATAGCACGTACTTCAAATCTTCCAGATTAGGGTTTTCAAATTATGGTTTCAATTTTAAGCACTCTTTTACTATTTTATACACTCCGTTTCTTTGACATTCTATTATAAATGATCGAGCCTGATCAATCCTGACAAAAATTTTGACAAATGTCGAAAGGTACTCGGATTTTTTTTGCACGTGCTTCAAACATCCCAGATTAGGGTTTCGCTTATAAGCTCTCTTTTGTTGTTTTATTTATGCACTCCGTTTCTTCGAAATTCTATTATAAATCATTATGCCTAATTATTCCCCACTAAAATTTTAAAAAACGTAGACTGTTACTCAGTTTATTTAGCACATGCTTCAAACGCCCTAGATTAGGGTTTCCAGATTAGGGTTTCAATTTTAAGCAATCGTTTACTGTTTTATACACTCCATTTCTTCGAAATTCTATTCTAAATCATGAAGCATAATCATTCCCCACAAAAATTTCTTAAAATGTCGCATATTACTCGGTTTTTATAGCACGTACTTCAAACCTTCCAGATTAGGGTTTTCAAATTATGGTTTCAATTTTAAGCTCTCTTTTACTATGTTAGACACTCCGTTTCTTTGACATTCTATTATAAATGATCGAGCCTGATCAATCCTGACAAAAATTTTGACAAATGTCGAGCGGTACTCGGATTTTTTTGCACGTGCTTCAAACATCCCAGATTAGGGTTTCGATTATAAGCACTCTTTTGCTGTTTTATTTATGCACTCCGTTTCTTCGAAATTCTATTATAAATCATTATGCCAGATCATTCCCCACTAAAATTTTGAAAAACGTAGACTGTTACTCAGTTTATTTAGCAAATGCTTCAAACGCCCTGGATTAGGGTTTCCAGATTAGGGTTTCAATTTTAAGCAATCGTTTACTGTTTTATACACTCCGTTTCTTCGAAATTCTATTCTAAATCATGAAACCTAATCATTCCCCACAAAAACTTCTTAAAATGTTGCATATTACTCGGTCTTTATAGCACGTACTTCAAACCTTCCAAATTAGGGTTTTCAAATTATGGTTTCAATTTTAAGCACTCTTTTACTATTTTATACACTCCGTTTCTTTGACATTCTATTATAAATGATCGAGCCTGATCAATCCTGACAAAAATTTTGACAAATGTCGAAAGGTACTCGGATTTTTTTTGCACGTGCTTCAAACATCCCAGATTAGGGTTTCGCTTATAAGCTCTCTTTTGCTGTTTTATTTATGCACTCCGTTTCTTCGAAATTCTATTATAAATCATTATGCCTAATTATTCCCCACTAAAATTTTAAAAAACGTAGACTGTTACTCAGTTTATTTAGCACATGCTTCAAACGCCCTAGATTAGGGTTTCCAGATTAGGGTTTCAATTTTAAGCAATCGTTTACTGTTTTATACACTCCATTTCTTCGAAATTCTATTCTAAATCATGAAGCCTAATCATTCCCCACAAAAATTTCTTAAAATGTCGCATATTACTCGGTTTTTATAGCACGTACTTCAAACCTTCCAGATTAGGGTTTTCAAATTATGGTTTCAATTTTAAGCTCTCTTTTACTATGTTAGACACTCCGTTTCTTTGACATTCTATTATAAATGATCGAGCCTAATCAATCCTGACAAAAATTTTGACAAATGTCGAGCGGTACTCGGATTTTTTTGCACGTGCTTCAAACATCCCAGATTAGGGTTTCGATTATAAGCACTCTTTTGCTGTTTTATTTATGCACTCCGTTTCTTCGAAATTCTATTATAAATCATTATGCCTGATCATTCCCCACTAAAATTTTTAAAAACGTAGACTGTTACTCAGTTTATTTAGCAAATGCTTCAAACGCCCTGGATTAGGGTTTCAAGATTAGGGTTTCAATTTTAAGCAATCGTTTACTGTTTTATACACTCCGTTTCTTCGAAATTCTATTCTAAATCATGAAGCCTAATCATTCCCCACAAAAATTTCTTAAAAAGTCGCATATTACTCGGTTTTTATAGCACGTACTTCAAACTTTCCAGATTAGGGTTTTCAAATTATGGTTTCAATTTTAAACACTCTTTTACTATTTTATACACTCCGTTTCTTTGACATTCTATTATAAATGATCGAGCCTGATCAATCCTGAAAAAAATTTTGACAAATTTCGAGCGGTACTCGGATTTTTTTTGCACGTGCTTCAAACATCCCAGATTAGGGTTTCGATTATAAGCACTCTTTTGCTGTTTTATTTATGCACTTCGTTTCTTCGAAATTCTATTATAAATCATTATGCCTGATCATTCCCCACTAAAATTTTGAAAAACGCAGACTGTTACTCAGTTTATTTAGCACATGCTTAAAACGCCCGGGATTAGGGTTTCCAGATTAGGGTTTCAATTTTAAGCAGTCGTTTACTGTTTTATACACTCTGTTTCTTCGAAATTCTATTCTAAATCACGAAGCCTAATCATTCCCCACAAAAACTTCGTAAAATGTCGCATATTACTCGGTTTTTATAGCACGTACTTCAAACCTTCCAGATTAGGGTTTTCAAATTATGGTTTCAATTTTAAGCACTCTTTTACAATGTTATACACTCCGTTTCTTTGACATTCTATTATAAATGATCGAGCCTGATCAATCATGACAAAAATTTTGACAAATGTCGAGCGGTACTCGGATTTTTTTTGCACGTGCTTCAAACATCCCAGATTAGGGTTTCGATTATAAGAACTCTTTTGCTGTTTTATTTATGCACTCCGTTTCTTCGAAATTCTATTATAAATCATTATGCCTGATCATTCCCCACTAAAATTTTTAAAAACGTAGACTGTTACTCAGTTTATTTAGCAAATGCTTCAAACGCCCTGGATTAGTGTTTCCAGATTAGGGTTTCAATTTTAAGCAATCGTATACTGTTTTATACACTCCGTTTCTTCGAAATTCTATTCTAAATCATGAAGCCTAATCATTCCCCACAAAAATTTCTTAAAATGTCGCATATTACTCGGTTTTTATAGCACGTACTTCAAACTTTCCAGATTAGGTTTTTCAAATTATGGTTTCAATTTTAAACACTCTTTTACTATTTTATACACTCCGTTTCTTTGACATTCTATTATAAATGATCGAGCCTGATCAATCCTGACAAAAATTTTGAAAAATTTCGAGCGGTACTTGGATTTTTTTTGCACGTGCTTCAAACATCCCAGATTAGGGTTTCGATTATAAGCACTCTTTTGCTGTTTTATTTATGCACTCCGTTTCTTCGAAATTCTATTATAAATCATTATGCCTGATCATTCCCCACTAAAATTTTAAAAAACGTAGACTGTTACTCAGTTTATTTAGCACATGCTTCAAACGCCCTGGATTAGGGTTTCAAGATTAGGGTTTCAATTTTAAGCAATCGTTTACTGTTTTATACACTCCGTTTCTTCGAAATTCTATTCTAAATCATGAAGCCTAATCATTCCCCACAAAAATTTCTTAAAATGTCGCATATTACTCGGTTTTTATAGCACGTACTTCAAACTTTCCAGATTAGGTTTTTCAAATTATGGTTTCAATTTTAAACACTCTTTTACTATTTTATACACTCCGTTTCTTTGACATTCTATTATAAATGATCGAGCCTGATCAATCCTGACAAAAATTTTGACAAATGTCGAGCGGTACTCGGATTTTTTTTGCACGTGCTTCAAACATCCCAGATTAGGGTTTCGATTATAAGCACTCTTTTGCTGTTTTATTTATGCACTCCGTTTCTTCGAAATTCTATTATAAATCATTATGCCTGATCATTCCCCACTAAAATTTTAAAAAACGTAGACTGTTACTCAGTTTATTTAGCACATGCTTCAAACGCCCTAGATTAGGGTTTCCAGATTAGGGTTTCAATTTTAAGCAATCGTTTACTGTTTTATACACTCCGTTTCTTCGAAATACTATTCTAAATCATGAAGCCTAATCATTCCCCACAAAAATTTCTTAAAATGTCGCATATTACTCGGTTTTTATAGCACGTACTTCAAATCTTCCAGATTAGGGTTTTCAAATTATGGTTTCAATTTTAAGCACTCTTTTACTATGTTAGACACTCCGTTTCTTCGACATTCTATTATAAATGATCGAGCCTGATCAATCCTGACAAAAATTTTGACAAATGTCGAGCGGTACTCGGATTTTTTTTGCACGTGCTTCAAACATCCCAGATTAGGGTTTCGATTATAAGCACTCTTTTGCTGTTTTATTTATGCACTCCGTTTCTTCGAAATTCTATTATAAATCATTATGCCTGATAATTCCCCACTAAAATTTTGAAAAACGTAGACTGTTACTTAGTTTATTTAGCACATGCTTCAAACGCCCTGGATTAGGGTTTCCAGATTAGGGTTTCAATTTTAAGCAATCGTTTACTGTTTTATACACTCCGTTTCTTCGAAATTCTATTCTAAATCATGAAGCCTAATCATTCCCCACAAAAATTTCTTAAAATGTCGCATATTACTCGGTTTTTGTAGCACGTACTTCAAATCTTCCAGATTAGGGTTTTCAAATTATGGTTTCAATTTTAAGCACTCTTTTACTATGTTAGACACTCCGTTTCTTCGACATTCTATTATAAATGATCGAGCCTGATCAATCCTGACAAAAATTTTGACAAATGTCGAGCGGTACTCGGATTTTTTTTGCACGTGCTTCAAACATCCCAGATTAGGGTTTCGATTATAAGCACTCTTTTGCTGTTTTATTTATGCACTCCGTTTCTTCGAAATTCTATTATAAATCATTATGCCTGATCATTCCCCACTAGAATTTTAAAAAACGTAGACTGTTACTCAGTTTATTTAGCAAATGCTTCAAACGCCCTGGATTAGGGTTTCAATTTTAAGCAATCGTATACTGTTTTATACACTCCGTTTCTTCGAAATTCTATTCTAAATCATGAAGCCTAATCATTCCCCACAAAAATTTCTTAAAATGTCGCATATTACTCGGTTTTTATAGCACGTACTTCAAACTTTCCAGATTAGGTTTTTCAAATTATGGTTTCAATTTTAAACACTCTTTTACTATTTTATACACTCCGTTTCTTTGACATTCTATTATAAATGATCGAGCCTGATCAATCCTGACAAAAATTTTGAAAAATTTCGAGCGATACTTGGATTTTTTTTGCACGTGCTTCAAACATCCCAGATTAGGGTTTCGATTATAAGCACTCTTTTGCTGTTTTATTTATGCACTCCGTTTCTTCGAAATTCTATTATAAATCATTATGCCTGATCATTCCCCACTAAAATTTTAAAAAACGTAATCTGTTACTTAGTTTATTTAGCAAATGCTTCAAACGCCCTGGATTAGGGTTTCCAGATTAGGGTTTCAATTTTAAGCAATCGTTTACTGTTTTATACACTCCGTTTCTTCGAAATTCTATTCTAAATCATGAAGCCTCATCATTCCCCACAAAAAATTCGTAAAATGTCGCATATTACTCGGTTTTTATAGCACGTACTTCAAACCTTCCAAATTAGGGTTTTCAAATTATGGTTTCAATTTTAAGCACTCTTTTACTATTTTATACACTCCGTTTCTTTGACATTCTATTATAAATGATCGAGCCTGATCAATCCTGACAAAAATTTTGACAAATGTCGAGCGGTACTCGGATTTTTTTTGCACGTGCTTCAAACATCCCAGATTAGGGTTTCGATTATAAGCACTCTTTTGCTGTTTTATTTATGCACTCCGTTTCTTCGAAATTCTATTATAAATCATTATGCCTGATCATTCCCCACTAAAATTTTAAAAAACGGAGACTGTTACTCAGTTTATTTAGCACATGCTTCAAACGCCCTGGATTAGGGTTTCTAGATTAGGGTTTCAATTTTAAGCAATCGTTTACTGTTTTATACACTCCGTTTCTTCGAAATTCTATTCTAAATCATGAAGCCTAATCATTCCCCACAAAAATTTCTTAAAATCTCGCATATTACTCGGTTTTTATAGCACGTACTTCAAATCTTCCAGATTAGGGTTTTCAAATTATGGTTTCAATTTTAAGCACTCTTTTACTATGTTAGACACTCCGTTTCTTTGACATTTTATTATAAATGATCGAGCCTGATCAATCCTGACAAAAATTTTGACAAATGTCGAGCGGTACTTGGATTTTTTTTGCACGTGCTTCAAACATCCCAGATTAGGGTTTCGATTATAAGCACTCTTTTGCTGTTTTATTTATGCACTCCGTTTCTTCGAAATTCTATTATAAATCATTATGCCTGATCATTCCCCACTAAAATTTTAAAAAACGTAATCTGTTACTTAGTTTATTTAGCAAATGCTTCAAACGCCCTGGATTAGGGTTTCCAGATTAGGGTTTCAATTTTAAGCAATCGTTTACTGTTTTATACACTCTGTTTCTTCGAAATTCTATTCTAAATCATGAAGCCTCATCATTCCCCACAAAAAATTCGTAAAATGTCGCATATTACTCGGTTTTTATAGCACGTACTTCAAACCTTCCAAATTAGGGTTTTCAAATTATGGTTTCAATTTTAAGCACTCTTTTACTATTTTATACACTCCGTTTCTTTGACATTCTATTATAAATGATCGAGCCTGATCAATCCTGACAAAAATTTTGACACATGTCGAGCGGTACTCGGATTTTTTTTGCACGTGCTTCAAACATCCCAGATTAGGGTTTCGATTATAAGCACTCTTTTGCTGTTTTATTTATGCACTCCGTTTCTTCGAAATTCTATTATAAATCATTATGCCTGATCATTCCCCACTAAAATTTTAAAAAACGTAGACTGTTAAACAGTTTATTTAGCACATGCTTCAAACGCCCTGGATTAGGGTTTCCAGATTAGGGTTTCAATTTTAAGCAATCGTTTACTGTTTTATACACTCCGTTTCTTCGAAATTCTATTCTAAATCACGAAGCCTAATCATTCCCCACAAAAATTTCTTAAAATGTCGCATATTACTCGGTTTTTATAGCACGTATTTCAAACCTTCCAGATTAGGGTTTTCAAATTATGGTTTCAATTTTAAGCACTCTTTTACAATGTTATACACTCCGTTTCTTTGACATTCTATTATAAATGATCGAGCCTGATCAATCCTGACAAAAATTTTGACAAATGTCGAGCGGTACTCGGATTTTTTTTGCACGTGCTTCAAACATCCCAGATTAGGGTTTCGATTATAAGCACTCTTTTGCTGTTTTATTTATGCACTCCGTTTCTTCGAAATTCTATTATAAATCATTATGCCTGATCATTCCCCACTAAAATTTTAAAAAACGGAGACTGTTACTCAGTTTATTTAGCACATGCTTCAAACGCCCTGGATTAGGGTTTCTAGATTAGGGTTTCAATTTTAAGCAATCGTTTACTGTTTTATACACTCCGTTTCTTCGAAATTCTATTCTAAATCATGAAGCCTAATCATTCCCCACAAAAATTTCTTAAAATGTCGCATATTACTCGGTTTTTATAGCACGTACTTCAAATCTTCCAGATTAGGGTTTTCAAATTATGGTTTCAATTTTAAGCACTCTTTTACTATGTTAGACACTCCGTTTCTTTGACATTTTATTATAAATGATCGAGCCTGATCAATCCTGACAAAAATTTTGACAAATGTCGAGCGGTACTTGGATTTTTTTTGCACGTGCTTCAAACATCCCAGATTAGGGTTTCGATTATAAGCACTCTTTTGCTGTTTTATTTATGCACTCCGTTTCTTCGAAATTCTATTATAAATCATTATGCCTGATCATTCCCCACTAAAATTTTAAAAAACGTAATCTGTTACTTAGTTTATTTAGCAAATGCTTCAAACGCCCTGGATTAGGGTTTCCAGATTAGGGTTTCAATTTTAAGCAATCGTTTACTGTTTTATACACTCTGTTTCTTCGAAATTCTATTCTAAATCATGAAGCCTCATCATTCCCCACAAAAAATTCGTAAAATGTCGCATATTACTCGGTTTTTATAGCACGTACTTCAAACCTTCCAAATTAGGGTTTTCAAATTATGGTTTCAATTTTAAGCACTCTTTTACTATTTTATACACTCCGTTTCTTTGACATTCTATTATAAATGATCGAGCCTGATCAATCCTGACAAAAATTTTGACAAATGTCGAGCGGTACTCGGATTTTTTTTGCACGTGCTTCAAACATCCCAGATTAGGGTTTCGATTATAAGCACTCTTTTGCTGTTTTATTTATGCACTCCGTTTCTTCGAAATTCTATTATAAATCATTATGCCTGATCATTCCCCACTAAAATTTTAAAAAACGTAGACTGTTAAACAGTTTATTTAGCACATGCTTCAAACGCCCTGGATTAGGGTTTCCAGATTAGGGTTTCAATTTTAAGCAATCGTTTACTGTTTTATACACTCCGTTTCTTCGAAATTCTATTCTAAATCACGAAGCCTAATCATTCCCCACAAAAATTTCTTAAAATGTCGCATATTACTCGGTTTTTATAGCACGTATTTCAAACCTTCCAGATTAGGGTTTTCAAATTATGGTTTCAATTTTAAGCACTCTTTTACAATGTTATACACTCCGTTTCTTTGACATTCTATTATAAATGATCGAGCCTGATCAATCCTGACAAAAATTTTGACAAATGTCGAGCGGTACTCGGATTTTTTTTGCACGTGCTTCAAACATCCCAGATTAGGGTTTCGATTATAAGCACTCTTTTGCTGTTTTATTTATGCACTCCGTTTCTTCGAAATTCTATTATAAATCATTATGCCTGATCATTCCCCACTAAAATTTTAAAAAACGGAGACTGTTACTCAGTTTATTTAGCACATGCTTCAAACGCCCTGGATTAGGGTTTCTAGATTAGGGTTTCAATTTTAAGCAATCGTTTACTGTTTTATACACTCCGTTTCTTCGAAATTCTATTCTAAATCATGAAGCCTAATCATTCCCCACAAAAATTTCTTAAAATGTCGCATATTACTCGGTTTTTATAGCACGTACTTCAAATCTTCCAGATTAGGGTTTTCAAATTATGGTTTCAATTTTAAGCACTCTTTTACAATGTTATACACTCCGTTTCTTTGACATTCTATTATAAATGATCGAGCCTGATCAATCCTGACAAAAATTTTGACAAATGTCGAGCGGTACTCGGATTTTTTTTGCACGTGCTTCAAACATCCCAGATTAGGGTTTCGATTATAAGCACTCTTTTGCTGTTTTATTTATGCACTCCGTTTCTTCGAAATTCTATTATAAATCATTATGCCTGATCATTCCCCACTAAAATTTTAAAAAACGTAGACTGTTACTCAGTTTATTTAGCACATGCTTCAAACGCCCTGGATTAGGGTTTCCAGATTAGGGTTTCAATTTTAAGCAATCGTTTACTGTTTTATACACTCCGTTTCTTCGAAATTCTATTCTAAATCACGAAGCCTAATCATTCCCCACAAAAATTTCTTAAAATGTCGCATATTACTCGGTTTTTATAGCACGTACTTCAAACCTTCCAGATTAGGGTTTTCAAATTATGGTTTCAATTTTAAGCACTCTTTTACTATGTTAGACACTCCGTTTCTTTGACATTCTATTATAAATGATCGAGCCTGATCAATCCTGACAAAAATTTTGACAAATGTCGAGCGGTACTCGAATTTTTTTTGCACGTGCTTCAAACATCCCAGATTAGGGTTTCGATTATAAGAACTCTTTTGCTGTTTTATTTATGCACTCCATTTCTTCGAAATTCTATTATAAGTCATTATGCCTGATCATTCCCCACTAAAATTTTGAAAAACGTAGACTGTTACTCAGTTTATTTAGCAAATGGTTCAAACGCCCTGGATTAGGGTTTCCAGATTTGGGTTTCAATTTTAAGCAATCGTTTACTGTTTTATACATTCCGTTTCTTCGAAATTCTATTCTAAATCATGAAGCCTAATCATTCCCCAAAAAAATTTCTTAAAATGTCGCATATTACTCGGTTTTTATAGCACGTACTTCAAACCTTCCAGATTAGGGTTTTCAAATTATGGTTTCAATTTTAAGCACTCTTTTACTATGTTAGACACTCCGTTTCTTTGACATTCTATTATAAATGATCGAGCCTGATCAATCCTGACAAAAATTTTGACAAATGTCGAGCGGTACTCGGATTTTTTTTGCACGTGCTTCAAACATCCCAGATTAGGGTTTCGATTATAAGCACTATTTTGCTGTTTTATTTATGCACTCCGTTTTTTCGAAATTCTATTATAAATCATTATGCCTGATCATTCCCCACTAAAATTTTGAAAAACGTAGACTGTTACTCAGTTTATTTAGCACATGCTTCAAACGCCCTAGATTAGGGTTTCCAGATTAGGGTTTCAATTTTAAGAAATCGTTTACTGTTTTATACACTCCGTTTATTCGAAATTCTATTCTAAATCATGAAGCCTAATCATTCCCCACAAAAATTTCTTAAAATGTCGCATATTACTCGGTTTTTATAGCACGTACTTCAAACCTTCCAGATTAGGGTTTTCAAATTATGGTTTCAATTTTAAGCACTCTTTTACTATGTTAGACACTCCGTTTCTTCGACATTCTATTATAAATGATCGAGCCTGATCAATCCTGACAAAAATTTTCACAAATGTCGAGCGGTACTCGGATTTTTTTTGCACGTGCTTCAAACATCCCAGATTAGGGTTTCGATTATAAGCACTCTTTTGCTGTTTTATTTATGCACTCCGTTTCTTCGAAATTCTATTATAAATCATTATGCCTGATCATTCCCCACTAAAATTTTAAAAAACGTAGACTGTTACTCAGTTTATTTAGCACATGCTTCAAACGCCCTGGATTAGGGTTTCCAGATTAGGGTTTCAATTTTAAGCAATCGTTTACTGTTTTATACACTCCGTTTCTTCGAAATTCTATTCTAAATCACGAAGCCTAATCATTCCCCACAAAAATTTCTTAAAATGTCGCATATTACTCGGTTTTTATAGCACGTATTTCAAACCTTCCAGATTAGGGTTTTCAAATTATGGTTTCAATTTTAAGCACTCTTTTACAATGTTATACACTCCGTTTCTTTGACATTCTATTATAAATGATCGAGCCTGATCAATCCTGACAAAAATTTTGACAAATGTCGAGCGGTACTCGGATTTTTTTTGCACGTGCTTCAAACATCCCAGATTAGGGTTTCGATTATAAGCACTCTTTTGCTGTTTTATTTATGCACTCCGTTTCTTCGAAATTCTATTATAAATCATTATGCCTGATCATTCCCCACTAAAATTTTAAAAAACGTAGACTGTTACTCAGTTTATTTAGCACATGCTTCAAACGCCCTGGATTAGGGTTTCCAGATTAGGGTTTCAATTTTAAGCAATCGTTTACTGTTTTATACACTCCGTTTCTTCGAAATTCTATTCTAAATCATGAAGCCTAATCATTCCCCACAAAAATTTCTTAAAATGTCGCATATTACTCGGTTTTTATAGCACGTACTTCAAACCTTCCAGATTAGGGTTTTCAAATTATGGTTTCAATTTTAAGCACTCTTTTACTATGTTAGACACTCCGTTTCTTCGACATTCTATTATAAATGATCGAGCCTGATCAATCCTGACAAAAATTTTGACAAATGTCGAGCGGTACTCGGATTTTTTTTGCACGTGCTTCAAACATCCCAGATTAGGGTTTCGATTATAAGAACTCTTTTGCTGTTTTATTTATGCACTCCATTTCTTCGAAATTCTATTATAAGTCATTATGCCTGATCATTCCCCACTAAAATTTTGAAAAACGTAGACTGTTACTCAGTTTATTTAGCAAATGGTTCAAACGCCCTGGATTAGGGTTTCCAGATTTGGGTTTCAATTTTAAGCAATCGTTTACTGTTTTATACATTCCGTTTCTTCGAAATTCTATTCTAAATCATGAAGCCTAATCATTCCCCAAAAAAATTTCTTAAAATGTCGCATATTACTCGGTTTTTATAGCACGTACTTCAAACCTTCCAGATTAGGGTTTTCAAATTATGGTTTCAATTTTAAGCACTCTTTTACTATGTTAGACACTCCGTTTCTTTGACATTCTATTATAAATGATCGAGCCTGATCAATCCTGACAAAAATTTTGACAAATGTCGAGCGGTACTCGGATTTTTTTTGCACGTGCTTCAAACATCCCAGATTAGGGTTTCGATTATAAGCACTATTTTGCTGTTTTATTTATGCACTCCATTTCTTCGAAATTCTATTATAAGTCATTATGCCTGATCATTCCCCACTAAAATTTTGAAAAACGTAGACTGTTACTCAGTTTATTTAGCAAATGGTTCAAACGCCCTGGATTAGGGTTTCCAGATTTGGGTTTCAATTTTAAGCAATCGTTTACTGTTTTATACATTCCGTTTCTTCGAAATTCTATTCTAAATCATGAAGCCTAATCATTCCCCAAAAAAATTTCTTAAAATGTCGCATATTACTCGGTTTTTATAGCACGTACTTCAAACCTTCCAGATTAGGGTTTTCAAATTATGGTTTCAATTTTAAGCACTCTTTTACTATGTTAGACACTCCGTTTCTTCGACATTCTATTATAAATGATCGAGCCTGATCAATCCTGACAAAAATTTTGACAAATGTCGAGCGGTACTCGGATTTTTTTTGCACGTGCTTCAAACATCCCAGATTAGGGTTTCGATTATAAGCACTCTTTTGCTGTTTTATTTATGCACTCCGTTTCTTCGAAATTCTATTATAAATCATTATGCCTGATCATTCCCCACTAAAATTTTAAAAAACGTAGACTGTTACTCAGTTTATTTAGCACATGCTTCAAACGCCCTGGATTAGGGTTTCCAGATTAGGGTTTCAATTTTAAGCAATCGTTTACAGTTTTATATACTCCGTTTCTTCGAAATTCTATTCTAAATCATGAAGCCTAATCATTCCCCACAAAAATTTCGTAAAATGTCGCATATTACTCGGTTTTTATAGCACGTACTTCAAACCTTCCAAATTAGGGTTTTCAAATTATGGTTTCAATTTTAAGCACTCTTTTACTATGTTAGACACTCCGTTTCTTCGACATTCTATTATAAATGATCGAGCCTGATCAATCCTGACAAAAATTTTGACAAATGTCGAGCGGTACTCGGATTTTTTTTGCACGTGCTTCAAACATCCCAGATTAGGGTTTCGATTATAAGCACTCTTTTGCTGTTTTATTTATGCACTCCGTTTCTTCGAAATTCTATTATAAATCATTATGCCTGATCATTCCCCACTAAAATTTTAAAATACGTAGACTGTTACTCAGTTTATTTAGCACATGCTTCAAACGCCCTGGATTAGGGTTTCCAGATTAGGGTTTCAATTTTAAGCAATCGTTTACTGTTTTATACACTCCGTTTCTTCGAAATTCTATTCTAAATCATGAAGCCTAATCATTCCCCACAAAAATTTCGTAAAATGTCGCATATTACTCGGTTTTTATAGCACGTACTTCAAACCTTCCAAATTAGGGTTTTCAAATTATGGTTTCAATTTTAAGCACTCTTTTACTATTTTATACACTCCGTTTCTTTGACATTCTATTATAAATGATTGAGCCTGATCAATCCTGACAAAAATTTTAACAAATGTCGAGCGGTACTCGGATTTTTTTTGCACGTGCTTCAACCATCCCAGATTAGGGTTTCGATTATAAGCACTATTTTGCTGTTTTATTTATGCACTCCGTTTCTTCGAAATTCTATTATAAATCATTATGCCTGATCATTCCCCACTAAAATTTTAAAAAACGTAGACTGTTAAACAGTTTATTTAGCACATGCTTCAAACGCCCTGGATTAGGGTTTCCAGATTAGGGTTTCAATTTTAAGCAATCGTTTACTGTTTTATACACTCCGTTTCTTCGAAATTCTATTCTAAATCACGAAGCCTAATCATTCCCCACAAAAATTTCTTAAAATGTCGCATATTACTCGGTTTTTATAGCACGTATTTCAAACCTTCCAGATTAGGGTTTTCAAATTATGGTTTCAATTTTAAGCACTCTTTTACAATGTTATACACTCCGTTTCTTTGACATTCTATTATAAATGATCGAGCCTGATCAATCCTGACAAAAATTTTGACAAATGTCGAGCGGTACTCGGATTTTTTTTGCACGTGCTTCAAACATCCCAGATTAGGGTTTCGATTATAAGCACTCTTTTGCTGTTTTATTTATGCACTCCGTTTCTTCGAAATTCTATTATAAATCATTATGCCTGATCATTCCCCACTAAAATTTTAAAAAACGTAGACTGTTACTCAGTTTATTTAGCACATGCTTCAAACGCCCTGGATTAGGGTTTCCAGATTAGGGTTTCAATTTTAAGCAATCGTTTACTGTTTTATACACTCCGTTTCTTCGAAATTCTATTCTAAATCACGAAGCCTAATCATTCCCCACAAAAATTTTTAAAATGTCGCACATTACTCGGTTTTTATAGCACGTACTTCAAACCTTCCAGATTAGGGTTTTCAAATTATGGTTTCAATTTTAAGCACTCTTTTACTATGTTAGACACTCCGTTTCTTTGACATTCTATTATAAATGATCGAGCCTGATCAATCCTGACAAAAATTTTGACAAATGTCGAGCGGTACTCGAATTTTTTTTGCACGTGCTTCAAACATCCCAGATTAGGGTTTCGATTATAAGAACTCTTTTGCTGTTTTATTTATGCACTCCATTTCTTCGAAATTCTATTATAAGTCATTATGCCTGATCATTCCCCACTAAAATTTTGAAAAACGTAGACTGTTACTCAGTTTATTTAGCAAATGGTTCAAACGCCCTGGATTAGGGTTTCCAGATTTGGGTTTCAATTTTAAGCAATCGTTTACTGTTTTATACATTCCGTTTCTTCGAAATTCTATTCTAAATCATGAAGCCTAATCATTCCCCAAAAAAATTTCTTAAAATGTCGCATATTACTCGGTTTTTATAGCACGTACTTCAAACCTTCCAGATTAGGGTTTTCAAATTATGGTTTCAATTTTAAGCACTCTTTTACTATGTTAGACACTCCGTTTCTTTGACATTCTATTATAAATGATCGAGCCTGATCAATCCTGACAAAAATTTTGACAAATGTCGAGCGGTACTCGGATTTTTTTTGCACGTGCTTCAAACATCCCAGATTAGGGTTTCGATTATAAGCACTATTTTGCTGTTTTATTTATGCACTCCGTTTTTTCGAAATTCTATTATAAATCATTATGCCTGATCATTCCCCACTAAAATTTTGAAAAACGTAGACTGTTACTCAGTTTATTTAGCACATGCTTCAAACGCCCTAGATTAGGGTTTCCAGATTAGGGTTTCAATTTTAAGAAATCGTTTACTGTTTTATACACTCCGTTTATTCGAAATTCTATTCTAAATCATGAAGCCTAATCATTCCCCACAAAAATTTCTTAAAATGTCGCATATTACTCGGTTTTTATAGCACGTACTTCAAACCTTCCAGATTAGGGTTTTCAAATTATGGTTTCAATTTTAAGCACTCTTTTACTATGTTAGACACTCCGTTTCTTCGACATTCTATTATAAATGATCGAGCCTGATCAATCCTGACAAAAATTTTCACAAATGTCGAGCGGTACTCGGATTTTTTTTGCACGTGCTTCAAACATCCCAGATTAGGGTTTCGATTATAAGAACTCTGTTGCTGTTTTATTTATGCACTCCGTTTCTTCGAAATTCTATTATAAATCATTATGTCTGATCATTCCCCACTAAAATTTTGAAAAACGTAGACTGTTACTCAGTTTATTTAGCAAATGGTTCAAACGCCCTGGATTAGGGTTTCCAGATTAGGGTTTCAATTTAAGCAATCGTTTACTGTTTTATACACTCCGTTTCTTCGAAATTCTATTCTAAATCATGAAGCCTAATCATTCCCCACAAAAATTTCTTAAAATGTCGCATATTACTCGGTTTTTATAGCACGTACTTCAAACCTTCCAAATTAGGGTTTTCAAATTATGGTTTCAATTTTAAGCACTCTTTTACTATGTTAGACACTCCGTTTCTTTGACATTCTATTATAAATGATCGAGCCTGATCAATCCTGACAAAAATTTTGACAAATGTCGAGCGGTACTCGGATTTTTTTTGCACGTGCTTCAAACATCCCAGATTAGGGTTTCGATTATAAGCACTCTTTTGCTGTTTTATTTATGCACTCCGTTTCTTCGAAATTCTATTATAAATCATTATGCCTGATCATTCCCCACTAAAATTTTGAAAAACGTAGACTGTTACTCAGTTTATTTAGCAAATGGTTCAAACGCCCTGGATTAGGGTTTCCAGATTAGGGTTTCAATTTTAAGCAATCGTTTACTGTTTTATACACTCCGTTTCTTCGAAATTCTATTCTAAATCATGAAGCCTAATCATTCCCCACAAAAATTTCTTAAAATGTCGCATATTACTCGGTTTTTATAGCACGTACTTCAAACCTTCCAAATTAGGGTTTTCAAATTATGGTTTCAATTTTAAGCACTCTTTTACTATGTTAGACACTCCGTTTCTTTGACATTCTATTATAAATGATCGAGCCTGATCAATCCTGACAAAAATTTTGACAAATGTCGAGCGGTACTCGGATTTTTTTTGCACGTGCTTCAACCATCCCAGATTAGGGTTTCGATTATAAGCACTCTTTTGCTGTTTTATTTATGCACTCCGTTTTTTCGAAATTCTATTATAAATCATTATGCCTGATGATTCCCCACTAAAATTTTGAAAAACGTAGACTGTTACTCAGTTTATTTAGCACATGCTTCAAACGCCCTGGATTAGGGTTTCCAGATTAGGGTTTCAATTTTAAGCAATCGTTTACTGTTTTATACACTCCGTTTCTTCGAAATTCTATTCTAAATCATGAAGCCTAATCATTCCCCACAAAAATTTCTTAAAATGTCGCATATTACTCGGTCTTTATAGCACGTACTTCAAAGTTTCCAAATTAGGGTTTTCAAATTATGGTTTCAATTTTAAGCACTCTTTTACTATTTTATACACTCCGTTTCTTTGACATTCTATTATAAATGATCGAGCCTGATCAATCCTGACAAAAATTTTGACAAATGTCGAGCGGTACTCGGATTTTTTTTGCACGTGCTTCAAACATCCCAGATTAGGGTTTCGATTATAAGCACTCTTTTGCTGTTTTATTTATGCACTCCGTTTCTTCGAAATTCTATTATAAATCATTATGCCTGATCATTCCCCACTAAAATTTTGAAAAACGTAGACTGTTACTCAGTTTATTTAGCAAATGCTTCAAACGCCCTGGATTAGGGTTTCCAGATTAGGGTTTCAATTTTAAGCAATCGTTTACTGTTTTATACACTCCGTTTCTTCGAAATTCTATTCTAAATCATGAAGCCTAATCATTCCCCACAAAAATTTCTTAAAATGTCGCATATTACTCGGTTTTTATAGCACGTACTTCAAACCTTCTAAATTAGGGTTTTCAAATTATGGTTTCAATTTTAAGCACTCTTTTACTATTTTATACACTCCGTTTCTTTGACATTCTATTATAAATGATCGAGCCTGATCAATCCTGACAAAAATTTTGACAAATTTCGAGCGGTACTCGGATTTTTTTTGCACGTGCTTCAACCATCCTAGATTAGGGTTTCGATTATAAGCACTCTTTTGCTGTTTTATTTATGCACTTCGTTTCTTCGAAATTCTATTATAAATCATTATGCCTGATCATTCCCCACTAAAATTTTAAAAAACGTAGACTGTTACTCAGTTTATTTAGCACATGCTTCAAACGCCCTGGACTAGGGTTTCCTGATTAGGGTTTCAATTTTAAGCAATCGTTTACTGTTTTATACACTCCGTTTCTTCGAAATTCTATTCTAAATCACGAAGCCTAATCATTCCCCACAAAAATTTCTTAAAATGTCGCATATTACTCGGTTTTTATAGCACGTACTTCAAACCTTCCAGATTAGGGTTTTCAAATTATGGTTTGAATTTTAAACACTCTTTTACTATGTTAGACACTCCGTTTCTTTGACATTCTATTATAAATGATCAAGCCTGATCAATCCTGACAAAAATTTTGACAAATGTCGAGCGGTACTCGGATTTTTTTTGCACGTGCTTCAAACATCCCAGATTAGGGTTTCGATTATAAGCACTCTTTTGCTGTTTTATTTATGCACTCTGTTTCTTCGAAATTCTATTATAAATCATTATGCCTGATCATTCCCCACTAAAATTTTGAAAAACGTAGACTGTTACTCAGTTTATTTAGCAAATGGTTCAAACGCCCTGGATTAGGGTTTCCAGATTAGGGTTTCAATTTTAAGCAATCGTTTACTGTTTTATACACTCCGTTTCTTCGAAATTCTATTCTAAATCATGAAGCCTAATCATTCCCCACAAAAATTTCTTAAAATGTCGCATATTACTCGGTTTTTATAGCACGTACTTCAAATCTTCCAGATTGGGGTTTTCAAATTATGGTTTCAATTTTAAGCACTCTTTTACTATGTTAGACACTCCGTTTCTTCGACATTCTATTATAAATGATCGAGCCTGATCAATCCTGACTAAAATTTTGACAAATGTCGAGCGGTACTCGGATTTTTTTTGCACGTGCTTCAAACATCCCAGATTAGGGTTTCGATTATAAGCACTCTTTTGCTGTTTTATTTATGCACTCCGTTTCTTCGAAATTCTATTATAAATCATTATGCCTGATCATTCCCCACTAAAATTTTAAAAAACGTAGACTGTTACTCAGTTTATTTAGCACATGCTTCAAACGCCCTGGATTAGGGTTTCCAGATTAGGGTTTCAATTTTAAGCAATCGTTTACTGTTTTATACACTACGTTTCTTTGAAATTCTATTCTAAATCATGAAGCCTAATCATTCCCCACAAAAATTTCTTAAAATGTCGCATATTACTCGGTTTTTATAGCACGTACTTCAAATCTTCCAGATTAGGGTTTTCAAATTATGGTTTCAATTTTAAGCACTCTTTTACAATGTTATACACACCGTTTCTTTGACATTCTATTATAAATGATCGAGCCTGATCAATCCTGACTAAAATTTTGACAAATGTCGAGCGGTACTCGGTTTTTTTTTGCACGTGCTTCAAACATCCCAGATTAGGGTTTCGATTATAAGCACTCTTTTGCTGTTTTATTTATGCACTCCGTTTCTTCGAAATTCTATTATAAATCATTATGCCTGATCATTCCCCACTAAAATTTTAAAAAACGTAGACTGTTACTCAGTTTATTTAGCACATGCTTCAAACGCCCTGGATTAGGGTTTCCAGATTAGGGTTTCAATTTTAAGCAATCGTTTACTATTTTATACACTCCGTTTCTTCGAAATTCTATTCTAAATCATGAAGCCTAATCATTCCCCACAAAAATTTCTTAAAATGTCGCATATTACTCGGTTTTTATAGCACGTACTTCAAACCTTCCAGATTAGGGTTTTCAAATTATGGTTTCAATTTTAAGCACTCTTTTACTATTTTATACACTCCGTTTCTTTGACATTCTATTATAAATGATCGAGCCTGATCAATCCTGACAAAAATTTTGACAAATGTCGAGCGGTACTCGGATTTTTTTTGCACGTGCTTCAACCATCCCAGATTAGGGTTTCGATTATAAGCACTCTTTTGCTGTTTTATTTATGCACTCCGTTTTTTCGAAATTCTATTATAAATCATTATGCCTGATGATTCCCCACTAAAATTTTGAAAAACGTAGACTGTTACTCAGTTTATTTAGCAAATGGTTCAAACGCCCTGGATTAGGGTTTCAAGATTAGGGTTTCAATTTTAAGCAATCGTTTACTGTTTTATACACTCCATTTCTTCGAAATTCTATTCTAAATCACGAAGCCTAATCATTCCCCACAAAAATTTCTTAAAATGTCGCATATTACTCGGTTTTTATAGCACGTACTTCAAACCTTCCAGATTAGGGTTTTCAAATTATGGTTTCAATTTTAAGCACTCTTTTACTATGTTAGACACTCCGTTTCTTTGACATTCTATTATAAATGATCGAGCCTCATCAATCCTGACAAAAATTTTGACAAATGTCGAGCGGTACTCGGATTTTTTTTGCACGTGCTTCAAACATCCCAGATTAGGGTTTCGATTATAAGCACTCTTTTGCTGTTTTATTTATGCACTCCGTTTCTTCGAAATTCTATTATAAATCATTATGCCTGATCATTCCCCACTAGAATTTTAAAAAACGTAGACTGTTACTCAGTTTATTTAGCAAATGCTTCAAACGCCCTGGATTAGGGTTTCAATTTTAAGCAATCGTTTACTGTTTTATACACTCCGTTTCTTCAAAATTCTATTCTAAATCATGAAGCCTAATCATTCCCCACAAAAATTTCTTCAAATGTCGCATATTACTCGGTTTTTATAGCACGTACTTCAAATCTTCCAGATTAGGGTTTTCAAATTATGGATTCAATTTTAAGCACTCTTTTACTAAGTTAGACACTCCGTTTCTTTGACATTTTATTATAAATGATCGAGCCTGATCAATCCTGACAAAAATTTTGACAAATGTCGAGCGGTACTTGGATTTTTTTTGCACGTGCTTCAAACATCCCAGATTAGGGTTTCGATTATAAGCACTCTTTTGCTGTTTTATTTATGCACTCCGTTTCTTCGAAATTCTATTATAGATCATTATGCCTGATCATTCCCCACTAAAATTTTAAAAAACGTAGACTGTTACTCAGTTTATTTAGCACATGCTTCAAACGCCCTGGATTAGGGTTTCCAGATTAGGGTTTCAATTTTAAGCAATCGTTTACTGTTTTATACACTCCGTTTCTTCGAAATTCTATTCTAAATCATGAAGCCTAATCATTCCCCACAAAAATTTCTTAAAATGTCGCATATTACTCGGTTTTTATAGCACGTACTTCAAACCTTCCAGATTAGGGTTTTCAAATTATGGTTTCAATTTTAAGCACTCTTTTACTATGTTAGACACTCCGTTTCTTTGAAATTCTATTATAAATGATCGAGCCTGATCAATCCTGACAAAAATTTTGACAAATGTCGAGCGGTACTCGGATATTTTTGCACGTGCTTCAAACATCCCAGATTAGGGTTTCGATTATAAGAACTCTTTTGCTGTTTTATTTATGCACTCCGTTTCTTCGAAATTCTATTATAAATCATTATGCCTGATCATTCCCCACTAAAATTTTGAAAAACGTAGACTGTTACTCAGTTTATTTAGCAAATGGTTCAAACGCCCTGGATTAGGGTTTCAAGATTAGGGTTTCAATTTTAAGCAATCGTTTACTGTTTTATACACTCCATTTCTTCGAAATTCTATTCTAAATCACGAAGCCTAATCATTCCCCACAAAAATTTCTTAAAATGTCGCATATTACTCGGTTTTTATAGCACGTACTTCAAACCTTCCAGATTAGGGTTTTCAAATTATGGTTTCAATTTTAAGCACTCTTTTACTATGTTAGACACTCCGTTTGTTTGAAATTCTATTATAAATGATTGAGCCTGATCAATCCTGACAAAAATTTTGACAAATGTCGAGCGGTACTCGGATTTTTTTTGCACGTGCTTCAAACATCCCAGATTAGGGTTTCGATTATAAGAACTCTTTTGCTGTTTTATTTATGCACTCCGTTTCTTCGAAATTCTATTATAAATCATTATGCCTGATCATTCCCCACTAAAATTTTGAAAAACGTAGACTGTTACTCAGTTTATTTAGCAAATGCTTCAAACGCCCTAGATTAGGGTTTCCAGATTAGGGTTTCAATTTTAAGCAATCGTTTACTGTTTTATACACTCCGTTTCTTCGAAATTCTATTCTAAATCATGAAGCCTAATCATTCCCCACAAAAATTTCTTAAAATGTCGCATATTACTCGGTTTTTATAGCACGTACTTCAAACCTTCCAGATTAGGGTTTTCAAATTATGGTTTCAATTTTAAGCACTCTTTTACTATGTTAGACACTCCGTTTCTTTGACATTCTATTATAAATGATCGAGCCTGATCAATCCTGACAAAAATTTTGACAAATGTCGAGCGGTACTCGGATTTTTTTTGCACGTGCTTCAAACATCCCAGATTAGGGTTTCGATTATAAGCACTCTTTTGCTGTTTTATTTATGCACTCCGTTTCTTCGAAATTCTATTATAAATCATTATGCCTGATCATTCCCCACTAGAATTTTAAAAAACGTAGACTGTTACTCAGTTTATTTAGCAAATGCTTCAAACGCCCTGGATTAGGGTTTCAATTTTAAGCAATCGTTTACTGTTTTATACACTCCGTTTCTTCAAAATTCTATTCTAAATCATGAAGCCTAATCATTCCCCACAAAAATTTCTTCAAATGTCGCATATTACTCGGTTTTTATAGCACGTACTTCAAATCTTCCAGATTAGGGTTTTCAAATTATGGTTTCAATTTTAAGCACTCTTTTACTAAGTTAGACACTCCGTTTCTTTGACATTTTATTATAAATGATCGAGCCTGATCAATCCTGACAAAAATTTTGACAAATGTCGAGCGGTACTTGGATTTTTTTTGCACGTGCTTCAAACATCCCAGATTAGGGTTTCGATTATAAGCACTCTTTTGCTGTTTTATTTATGCACTCCGTTTCTTCGAAATTCTATTATAGATCATTATGCCTGATCATTCCCCACTAAAATTTTAAAAAACGTAGACTGTTACTCAGTTTATTTAGCACATGCTTCAAACGCCCTGGATTAGGGTTTCCAGATTAGGGTTTCAATTTTAAGCAATCGTTTACTGTTTTATACACTCCGTTTCTTCGAAATTCTATTCTAAATCATGAAGCCTAATCATTCCCCACAAAAATTTCTTAAAATGTCGCATATTACTCGGTTTTTATAGCACGTACTTCAAACCTTCCAGATTAGGGTTTTCAAATTATGGTTTCAATTTTAAGCACTCTTTTACTATGTTAGACACTCCGTTTCTTTGAAATTCTATTATAAATGATCGAGCCTGATCAATCCTGACAAAAATTTTGACAAATGTCGAGCGGTACTTGGATTTTTTTTGCACGTGCTTCAAACATCCCAGATTAGGGTTTCCATTATAAGAACTCTTTTGCTGTTTTATTTATGCACTCCGTTTCTTCGAAATTCTATTATAAATCATTATGCCTGATCATTCCCCACTAAAATTTTGAAAAACGTAGACTGTTACTCAGTTTATTTAGCAAATGGTTCAAACGCCCTGGATTAGGGTTTCCAGATTAGGGTTTCAATTTTAAGCAATCGTTTACTGTTTTATACACTCCGTTTCTTCGAAATTCTATTCTAAATCACGAAGCCTAATCATTCCCCACAAAAATTTCTTAAAATGTCGCATATTACTCGGTTTTTATAGCACGTACTTCAAACCTTCCAGATTAGGGTTTTCAAATTATGGTTTCAATTTTAAGCACTCTTTTACTATGTTAGACACTCCGTTTGTTTGAAATTCTATTATAAATGATCGAGCCTGATCAATCCTGACAAAAATTTTGACAAATGTCGAGCGGTACTCGGATTTTTTTTGCACGTGCTTCAAACATCCCAGATTAGGGTTTCGATTATAAGAACTCTTTTGCTGTTTTATTTATGCACTCCGTTTCTTCGAAATTCTATTATAAATCATTATGCCTGATCATTCCCCACTAAAATTTTGAAAAACGTAGACTGTTACTCAGTTTATTTAGTAAATGCTTCAAACGCCCTGGATTAGGGTTTCCAGATTAGGGTTTCAATTTTAAGCAATCGTTTACTGTTTTATACACTCCGTTTCTTCGAAATTCTATTCTAAATCATGAAGCCTAATCATTCCCCACAAAAATTTCTTAAAATGTCGCATATTACTCGGTTTTTATAGCACGTACTTCAAACCTTCCAGATTAGGGTTTTCAAATTATGGTTTCAATTTTAAGCACTCTTTTACTATGTTAGACACTCCGTTTCTTTGACATTCTATTATAAATGATCGAGCCTGATCAATCCTGACAAAAATTTTGACAAATGTCGAGCGGTACTCGGATTTTTTTTGCACGTGCTTCAAACATCCCAGATTAGGGTTTCGATTATAAGCACTCTTTTGCTGTTTTATTTATGCACTCCGTTTTTTCGAAATTCTATTATAAATCATTATGCCTGATCATTCCCCACTAAAATTTTGAAAAACGTAGACTGTTACTCAGTTTATTTTGCACATGCTTCAAACGCCCTGGATTAGGGTTTCCAGATTAGGGTTTCAATTTTAAGCAATCGTTTACTGTTTTATACACTCCGTTTCTTCGAAATTCTATTCTAAATCATGAAGCCTAATCATTCCCCACAAAAATTTCTTAAAATGTCGCATATTACTCGGTCTTTATAGCACGTACTTCAAAGTTTCCAAATTAGGGTTTTCAAATTATGGTTTCAATTTTAAGCACTCTTTTACTATTTTATACACTCCGTTTCTTTGACATTCTATTATAAATGATCGAGCCTGATCAATCCTGACAAAAATTTTGACAAATGTCGAGCGGTACTCGGATTTTTTTTGCACGTGCTTCAACCATCTCAGATTAGGGTTTCGTTTATAAGCACTCTTTTGCTGTTTTATTTATGCACTCCGTTTTTTCGAAATTCTATTATAAATCATTATGCCTGATCATTCCCCACTAAAATTTTGAAAAACGTAGACTGTTACTCAGTTTATTGAGCACATGCTTCAAACGCCCTAGATTAGGGTTTCCAGATTAGGGTTTCAATTTTAAGCAATCGTTTACTGTTTTATACACTCCGTTTATTCGAAATTCTATTCTAAATCACGAAGCCTAATCATTCCCCACAAAAATTTCTTAAAATGTCGCATATTACTCGGTTTTTATAGCACGTACTTCAAACCTTCCAGATTAGGGTTTTCAAATTATGGTTTCAATTTTAAGCACTCTTTTACTATGTTAGACACTCCGTTTCTTTGACATTCTATTATAAATGATCTAGCCTGATCAATCCTGACAAAAATTTTGACAAATGTCGAAAGGTACTCGGATTTTTTTTGCACGTGCTGCAAACATCCCAGATTAGGGTTTCGATTATAAGCACTCTTTTTCTGTTTTATTTATGTACTCTGTTTCATCGAAATTCTATTATAAATCATTATGCCTGATCATTCCCCACTAAAATTTTGAAAAACGTAGACTGTTCCTCAGTTTATTTAGCAAATGCTTCAAACGCTTTGGATTAGGGTTCCAGATTAGGTTTCAATTTTTAGCAATCGTTTACTGTTTTATACACTCCGTTTCTTCGAAATTCTATTCTAAATCATGAAGCCTAATCATTCCCCACAAAAATTTCTTAAAATGTCGCATATTACTCGGTTTTTATAGCACGTACTTCAAACCTTCCAGATTAGGGTTTTCAAATTATGGTTTCAATTTTAAGCACTCTTTTACTATTTTATACACTCTGTTTCTTTGACATTCTATTATAAATGATCGAGCCTGATCAATCCTGACAAAAATTTTGACAAATTTCGAGCGGTACTCGGATTTTTTTTGCACGTGCTTCAACCATCCTAGATTAGGGTTTCGATTATAAGCACTCTTTTGCTGTTTTATTTATTCACTCCGTTTTTTCGAAATTCTATTATAAATCATTATGCCTGATCATTCCCCACTAAAATTTTGAAAAACGTAGACTGTTACTCAGTTTATTTAGCACATGCTTCAAACGCCCTGGATTAGGGTTTCAAGATTAGGGTTTCAATTTTAAGCAAACGTTTACTGTTTTATACACTCCGTTTCTTCGAAATTCTATTCTAAATCATGAAGCCTAATCATTCCCAACAAAAATTTCTTAAAATGTCGCATATTACTCGGTTTTTATAGCACGTACTTCAAACCTTCCAGATTAGGGTTTTCAAATTATGGTTTCAATTTTAAGCACTCTTTTACTATTTTATACACTCCGTTTCTTTGACATTCTATTATAAATGATCGAGCCTGATCAATCCTAACAAAAATTTTTACAAATTTCGAGCGGTACTCGGATTTTTTTTGCACGTGCTTCAAACATCCCAGATTAGGGTTTCGATTATAAGCACTATTTTGCTGTTTTATTTATGCACTCCGTTTTTTCGAAATTCCATTATAAATCATTATGCCTGATCATTCCCCACTAAAATTTTGAAAAACGTATACTGTTACTCAGTTTATTTAGTACATGCTTCAAACGCCCTGTATTAGGGTTTCCAGATTAGGGTTCAATTTTAAGCTATCATTTTCTGTTTTATACACTCCGTTTCTTCGAAATTCTATTCTAAATCACGAAGCCTAATCATTCCCCTCAAAAATTTCTTAAAATGTCGCATATTACTCGGTTTTTATAGCACGTACTTCAAACCTTCCAGATTAGGGTTTTCAAAATATGGTTTCAATTTTAAGCACTCTTTTACAATGTTATACACTCCGTTTCTTTGACATCCTATTATAAATGATCGAGCCTGATCAATCCTGACCAAAATTTTGACAAATGTCGAGCGGTACTCGGATTTTTTTTGCACGTGCTTCAAACATCCCAGATTAGGGTTTCGATTATAAGCACTCTTTTGCTGTTTTATTTATGCACTCCGTTTCTTCGAAATTCTAATATAAATCATTATGCCTGATCATTCCCCACTAAAATTTTAAAAAACGTAGACTGTTACTCAGTTTATTTAGCAAATGCTTCAAACGCCCTGGATTAGGGTTTCCAGATTAGGGTTTCAATTTTAAGCAATCGTTTACTGTTTTACACACTCCATTTCTTCGAAATTCTATTCTAAATCATGAAGCCTAATCATTCCCCACAAAAATTTCTTAAAATGTCGCATATTACTCGGTTTTTATAGCACGTACTTCAAACCTTCCAGATTAGGGTTTTCAAATTATTGTTTCAATTTTAAGCACTCTTTTACTATTTTATACACTCCGTTTCTCTGACATTCTATTATAAATGATCGAGCCTGATCAATCCTGACAAAAATTTTGACAAATGTCGAGCGGTACTCGGATTTTTTTTGCACGTGCTTCAAACATCCCAGATTAGGGTTTCGATTATAAGCACTCTTTTGCTGTTTTATTTATGCACTCCGTTTCTTCGAAATTCTAATATAAATCATTATGCCTGATCATTCCCCACTAAAATTTTAAAAAACGTAGACTGTTACTCAGTTTATTTAGCAAATGCTTCAAACGCCCTGGATTAGGGTTTCCAGATTAGGGTTTCAATTTTAAGCAATCGTTTACTGTTTTACACACTCCATTTCTTCGAAATTCTATTCTAAATCATGAAGCCTAATCATTCCCCACAAAAATTTCTTAAAATGTCGCATATTACTCGGTTTTTATAGCACGTACTTCAAACCTTCCAGATTAGGGTTTTCAAATTATTGTTTCAATTTTAAGCACTCTTTTACTATTTTATACACTCCGTTTCTCTGACATTCTATTATAAATGATCGAGCCTGATCAATCCTGACAAAAATTTTGACAAATGTCGAGCGGTACTCGGATTTTTTTTGCACGTGCTTCAAACATCCCAGATTAGGGTTTCGATTATAAGCACTCTTTTGCTGTTTTATTTATGCACTCCGTTTCTTCGAAATTCTATTATAAATCATTATGCCTGATCATTCCCCACTAAAATTTTAAAAAACGTAGTCTGTTACTCAGTTTATTTAGCAAATGCTTCAAACGCCCTGGATTAGGGTTTCCAGATTAGGGTTTCAATTTTAAGCAATCGTTTACTGTTTTACACACTCCATTTCTTCGAAATTCTATTCTAAATCATGAAGCCTAATCATTCCCCACAAAAATTTCTTAAAATGTCGCATATTACTCGGTTTTTATAGCACGTACTTCAGACCTTCCAGATTAGGGTTTTTAAATTATTGTTTCAATTTTAAGCACTCTTTTACTATTTTATACACTCCGTTTCTCTGACATTCTATTATAAATGATCGAGCCTGATCAATCCTGACCAAAATTTTGACAAATGTCGAGCGGTACTCGGATTTTTTTTGCACGTGCTTCAAACATCCCAGATTAGGGTTTCGATTATAAGCACTCTTTTGCTGTTTTATTTATGCACTCCGTTTCTTCGAAATTCTATTATAAATCATTATGCCTGATCATTCCCCACTAAAATTTTAAAAAACGTAGTCTGTTACTCAGTTTATTTAGCAAATGCTTCAAACGCCCTGGATTAGGGTTTCCAGATTAGGGTTTCAATTTTAAGCAATCGTTTACTGTTTTACACACTCCATTTCTTCGAAATTCTATTCTAAATCATGAAGCCTAATCATTCCCCACAAAAATTTCTTAAAATGTCGCATATTACTCGGTTTTTATAGCACGTACTTCAGACCTTCCAGATTAGGGTTTTTAAATTATTGTTTCAATTTTAAGCACTCTTTTACTATTTTATACACTCCGTTTCTCTGACATTCTATTATAAATGATCGAGCCTGATCAATCCTGACCAAAATTTTGACAAATGTCGAGCGGTACTCGGATTTTTTTTGCACGTGCTTCAAACATCCCAGATTAGGGTTTCGATTATAAGCACTCTTTTGCTGTTTTATTTATGCACTCCGTTTCTTCGAAATTCTATTATAAATCATTATGCCTGATCATTCCCCACTAAAATTTTAAAAAACGTAGTCTGTTACTCAGTTTATTTAGCAAATGCTTCAAACGCCCTGGATTAGGGTTTCCAGATTAGGGTTTCAATTTTAAGCAATCGTTTACTGTTTTACACACTCCATTTCTTCGAAATTCTATTCTAAATCATGAAGCCTAATCATTCCCCACAAAAATTTCTTAAAATGTCGCATATTACTCGGTTTTTATAGCACGTACTTCAGACCTTCCAGATTAGGGTTTTCAAATTATTGTTTCAATTTTAAGCACTCTTTTACTATTTTATACACTCCGTTTCTTTGACATTCTATTATAAATGATCGAGCCTGATCAATCCTGACAAAAATTTTGACAAATGTCGAGCGGTACTCGGATTTTTTTTGCACGTGCTTCAAACATCCCAGATTAGGGTTTCGATTATAAGCACTCTTTTGCTGTTTTATTTATGCACTCCGTTTCTTCGAAATTCTATTATAAATCATTATGCCTGATCATTCCCCACTAAAATTTTAAAAAACGTAGACTGTTACTCAGTTTATTTAGCAAATGCTTCAAACGCCCTGGATTAGGGTTTCCAGATTAGGGTTTCAATTTTAAGCAATCGTTTACTGTTTTACACACTCCATTTCTTCGAAATTCTATTCTAAATCATGAAGCCTAATCATTCCCCACAAAAATTTCTTAAAATGTCGCATATTACTCGGTTTTTATAGCACGTACTTCAGACCTTCCAGATTAGGGTTTTTAAATTATTGTTTCAATTTTAAGCACTCTTTTACTATTTTATACACTCCGTTTCTCTGACATTCTATTATAAATGATCGAGCCTGATCAATCCTGACCAAAATTTTGACAAATGTCGAGCGGTACTCGGATTTTTTTTGCACGTGCTTCAAACATCCCAGATTAGGGTTTCGATTATAAGCACTCTTTTGCTGTTTTATTTATGCACTCCGTTTCTTCGAAATTCTATTATAAATCATTATGCCTGATCATTCCCCACTAAAATTTTAAAAAACGTAGTCTGTTACTCAGTTTATTTAGCAAATGCTTCAAACGCCCTGGATTAGGGTTTCCAGATTAGGGTTTCAATTTTAAGCAATCGTTTACTGTTTTACACACTCCATTTCTTCGAAATTCTATTCTAAATCATGAAGCCTAATCATTCCCCACAAAAATTTCTTAAAATGTCGCATATTACTCGGTTTTTATAGCACGTACTTCAGACCTTCCAGATTAGGGTTTTTAAATTATTGTTTCAATTTTAAGCACTCTTTTACTATTTTATACACTCCGTTTCTCTGACATTCTATTATAAATGATCGAGCCTGATCAATCCTGACCAAAATTTTGACAAATGTCGAGCGGTACTCGGATTTTTTTTGCACGTGCTTCAAACATCCCAGATTAGGGTTTCGATTATAATCACTCTTTTGCTGTTTTATTTATGCACTCCGTTTCTTCGAAATTCTATTATAAATCATTATGCCTGATCATTCCCCACTAAAATTTTAAAAAACGTAGTCTGTTACTCAGTTTATTTAGCAAATGCTTCAAACGCCCTGGATTAGGGTTTCCAGATTAGGGTTTCAATTTTAAGCAATCGTTTACTGTTTTACACACTCCATTTCTTCGAAATTCTATTCTAAATCATGAAGCCTAATCATTCCCCACAAAAATTTCTTAAAATGTCGCATATTACTCGGTTTTTATAGCACGTACTTCAGACCTTCCAGATTAGGGTTTTTAAATTATTGTTTCAATTTTAAGCACTCTTTTACTATTTTATACACTCCGTTTCTCTGACATTCTATTATAAATGATCGAGCCTGATCAATCCTGACCAAAATTTTGACAAATGTCGAGCGGTACTCGGATTTTTTTTGCACGTGCTTCAAACATCCCAGATTAGGGTTTCGATTATAAGCACTCTTTTGCTGTTTTATTTATGCACTCCGTTTCTTCGAAATTCTATTATAAATCATTATGCCTGATCATTCCCCACTAAAATTTTAAAAAACGTAGTCTGTTACTCAGTTTATTTAGCAAATGCTTCAAACGCCCTGGATTAGGGTTTCCAGATTAGGGTTTCAATTTTAAGCAATCGTTTACTGTTTTACACACTCCATTTCTTCGAAATTCTATTCTAAATCATGAAGCCTAATCATTCCCCACAAAAATTTCTTAAAATGTCGCATATTACTCGGTTTTTATAGCACGTACTTCAGACCTTCCAGATTAGGGTTTTTAAATTATTGTTTCAATTTTAAGCACTCTTTTACTATTTTATACACTCCGTTTCTCTGACATTCTATTATAAATGATCGAGCCTGATCAATCCTGACCAAAATTTTGACAAATGTCGAGCGGTACTCGGATTTTTTTTGCACGTGCTTCAAACATCCCAGATTAGGGTTTCGATTATAAGCACTCTTTTGCTGTTTTATTTATGCACTCCGTTTCTTCGAAATTCTATTATAAATCATTATGCCTGATCATTCCCCACTAAAATTTTAAAAAACGTAGTCTGTTACTCAGTTTATTTAGCAAATGCTTCAAACGCCCTGGATTAGGGTTTCCAGATTAGGGTTTCAATTTTAAGCAATCGTTTACTGTTTTACACACTCCATTTCTTCGAAATTCTATTCTAAATCATGAAGCCTAATCATTCCCCACAAAAATTTCTTAAAATGTCGCATATTACTCGGTTTTTATAGCACGTACTTCAGACCTTCCAGATTAGGGTTTTCAAATTATTGTTTCAATTTTAAGCACTCTTTTACTATTTTATACACTCCGTTTCTTTGACATTCTATTATAAATGATCGAGCCTGATCAATCCTGACAAAAATTTTGACAAATGTCGAGCGGTACTCGGATTTTTTTTGCACGTGCTTCAAACATCCCAGATTAGGGTTTCGATTATAAGCACTCTTTTGCTGTTTTATTTATGCACTCCGTTTCTTCGAAATTCTATTATAAATCATTATGCCTGATCATTCCCCACTAAAATTTTAAAAAACGTAGACTGTTACTCAGTTTATTTAGCAAATGCTTCAAACGCCCTGGATTAGGGTTTCCAGATTAGGGTTTCAATTTTAAGCAATCGTTTACTGTTTTACACACTCCATTTCTTCGAAATTCTATTCTAAATCATGAAGCCTAATCATTCCCCACAAAAATTTCTTAAAATGTCGCATATTACTCGGTTTTTATAGCACGTACTTCAGACCTTCCAGATTAGGGTTTTTAAATTATTGTTTCAATTTTAAGCACTCTTTTACTATTTTATACACTCCGTTTCTCTGACATTCTATTATAAATGATCGAGCCTGATCAATCCTGACCAAAATTTTGACAAATGTCGAGCGGTACTCGGATTTTTTTTGCACGTGCTTCAAACATCCCAGATTAGGGTTTCGATTATAAGCACTCTTTTGCTGTTTTATTTATGCACTCCGTTTCTTCGAAATTCTATTATAAATCATTATGCCTGATCATTCCCCACTAAAATTTTAAAAAACGTAGTCTGTTACTCAGTTTATTTAGCAAATGCTTCAAACGCCCTGGATTAGGGTTTCCAGATTAGGGTTTCAATTTTAAGCAATCGTTTACTGTTTTACACACTCCATTTCTTCGAAATTCTATTCTAAATCATGAAGCCTAATCATTCCCCACAAAAATTTCTTAAAATGTCGCATATTACTCGGTTTTTATAGCACGTACTTCAGACCTTCCAGATTAGGGTTTTTAAATTATTGTTTCAATTTTAAGCACTCTTTTACTATTTTATACACTCCGTTTCTCTGACATTCTATTATAAATGATCGAGCCTGATCAATCCTGACCAAAATTTTGACAAATGTCGAGCGGTACTCGGATTTTTTTTGCACGTGCTTCAAACATCCCAGATTAGGGTTTCGATTATAAGCACTCTTTTGCTGTTTTATTTATGCACTCCGTTTCTTCGAAATTCTATTATAAATCATTATGCCTGATCATTCCCCACTAAAATTTTAAAAAACGTAGTCTGTTACTCAGTTTATTTAGCAAATGCTTCAAACGCCCTGGATTAGGGTTTCCAGATTAGGGTTTCAATTTTAAGCAATCGTTTACTGTTTTACACACTCCATTTCTTCGAAATTCTATTCTAAATCATGAAGCCTAATCATTCCCCACAAAAATTTCTTAAAATGTCGCATATTACTCGGTTTTTATAGCACGTACTTCAGACCTTCCAGATTAGGGTTTTTAAATTATTGTTTCAATTTTAAGCACTCTTTTACTATTTTATACACTCCGTTTCTCTGACATTCTATTATAAATGATCGAGCCTGATCAATCCTGACCAAAATTTTGACAAATGTCGAGCGGTACTCGGATTTTTTTTGCACGTGCTTCAAACATCCCAGATTAGGGTTTCGATTATAAGCACTCTTTTGCTGTTTTATTTATGCACTCCGTTTCTTCGAAATTCTATTATAAATCATTATGCCTGATCATTCCCCACTAAAATTTTAAAAAACGTAGTCTGTTACTCAGTTTATTTAGCAAATGCTTCAAACGCCCTGGATTAGGGTTTCCAGATTAGGGTTTCAATTTTAAGCAATCGTTTACTGTTTTACACACTCCATTTCTTCGAAATTCTATTCTAAATCATGAAGCCTAATCATTCCCCACAAAAATTTCTTAAAATGTCGCATATTACTCGGTTTTTATAGCACGTACTTCAGACCTTCCAGATTAGGGTTTTTAAATTATTGTTTCAATTTTAAGCACTCTTTTACTATTTTATACACTCCGTTTCTCTGACATTCTATTATAAATGATCGAGCCTGATCAATCCTGACCAAAATTTTGACAAATGTCGAGCGGTACTCGGATTTTTTTTGCACGTGCTTCAAACATCCCAGATTAGGGTTTCGATTATAAGCACTCTTTTGCTGTTTTATTTATGCACTCCGTTTCTTCGAAATTCTATTATAAATCATTATGCCTGATCATTCCCCACTAAAATTTTAAAAAACGTAGTCTGTTACTCAGTTTATTTAGCAAATGCTTCAAACGCCCTGGATTAGGGTTTCCAGATTAGGGTTTCAATTTTAAGCAATCGTTTACTGTTTTACACACTCCATTTCTTCGAAATTCTATTCTAAATCATGAAGCCTAATCATTCCCCACAAAAATTTCTTAAAATGTCGCATATTACTCGGTTTTTATAGCACGTACTTCAGACCTTCCAGATTAGGGTTTTTAAATTATTGTTTCAATTTTAAGCACTCTTTTACTATTTTATACACTCCGTTTCTCTGACATTCTATTATAAATGATCGAGCCTGATCAATCCTGACCAAAATTTTGACAAATGTCGAGCGGTACTCGGATTTTTTTTGCACGTGCTTCAAACATCCCAGATTAGGGTTTCGATTATAAGCACTCTTTTGCTGTTTTATTTATGCACTCCGTTTCTTCGAAATTCTATTATAAATCATTATGCCTGATCATTCCCCACTAAAATTTTAAAAAACGTAGTCTGTTACTCAGTTTATTTAGCAAATGCTTCAAACGCCCTGGATTAGGGTTTCCAGATTAGGGTTTCAATTTTAAGCAATCGTTTACTGTTTTACACACTCCATTTCTTCGAAATTCTATTCTAAATCATGAAGCCTAATCATTCCCCACAAAAATTTCTTAAAATGTCGCATATTACTCGGTTTTTATAGCACGTACTTCAGACCTTCCAGATTAGGGTTTTTAAATTATTGTTTCAATTTTAAGCACTCTTTTACTATTTTATACACTCCGTTTCTCTGACATTCTATTATAAATGATCGAGCCTGATCAATCCTGACCAAAATTTTGACAAATGTCGAGCGGTACTCGGATTTTTTTTGCACGTGCTTCAAACATCCCAGATTAGGGTTTCGATTATAAGCACTCTTTTGCTGTTTTATTTATGCACTCCGTTTCTTCGAAATTCTATTATAAATCATTATGCCTGATCATTCCCCACTAAAATTTTAAAAAACGTAGTCTGTTACTCAGTTTATTTAGCAAATGCTTCAAACGCCCTGGATTAGGGTTTCCAGATTAGGGTTTCAATTTTAAGCAATCGTTTACTGTTTTACACACTCCATTTCTTCGAAATTCTATTCTAAATCATGAAGCCTAATCATTCCCCACAAAAATTTCTTAAAATGTCGCATATTACTCGGTTTTTATAGCACGTACTTCAGACCTTCCAGATTAGGGTTTTCAAATTATTGTTTCAATTTTAAGCACTCTTTTACTATTTTATACACTCCGTTTCTTTGACATTCTATTATAAATGATCGAGCCTGATCAATCCTGACAAAAATTTTGACAAATGTCGAGCGTTACTCGGATTTTTTTTGCACGTGCTTCAAACATCCCAGATTAGGGTTTCGATTATAAGCACTCTTTTGCTGTTTTATTTATGCACTCCGTTTCTTCGAAATTCTATTATAAATCATTATGCCTGATCATTCCCCACTAAAATTTTAAAAAACGTAGACTGTTACTCAGTTTATTTAGCAAATGCTTCAAACGCCCTGGATTAGGGTTTCCAGATTAGGGTTTCAATTTTAAGCAATCGTTTACTGTTTTACACACTCCATTTCTTCGAAATTCTATTCTAAATCATGAAGCCTAATCATTCCCCACAAAAATTTCTTAAAATGTCGCATATTACTCGGTTTTTATAGCACGTACTTCAGACCTTCCAGATTAGGGTTTTTAAATTATTGTTTCAATTTTAAGCACTCTTTTACTATTTTATACACTCCGTTTCTCTGACATTCTATTATAAATGATCGAGCCTGATCAATCCTGACCAAAATTTTGACAAATGTCGAGCGGTACTCGGATTTTTTTTGCACGTGCTTCAAACATCCCAGATTAGGGTTTCGATTATAAGCACTCTTTTGCTGTTTTATTTATGCACTCCGTTTCTTCGAAATTCTATTATAAATCATTATGCCTGATCATTCCCCACTAAAATTTTAAAAAACGTAGACTGTTACTCAGTTTATTTAGCAAATGCTTCAAACGCCCTGGATTAGGGTTTCCAGATTAGGGTTTCAATTTTAAGCAATCGTTTACTGTTTTACACACTCCATTTCTTCGAAATTCTATTCTAAATCATGAAGCCTAATCATTCCCCAAAAAAATTTCTTAAAATGTCGCATATTACTCGGTTTTTATAGCACGTACTTCAGACCTTCCAGATTAGGGTTTTTAAATTATTGTTTCAATTTTAAGCACTCTTTTGCTGTTTTATTTATGCACTCCGTTTCTTCGAAATTCTATTATAAATCATTATGCCTGATCATTCCCCACTAAAATTTTAAAAAACGTAGTCTGTTACTCAGTTTATTTAGCAAATGCTTCAAACGCCCTGGATTAGGGTTTCCAGATTAGGGTTTCAATTTTAAGCAATCGTTTACTGTTTTACACACTCCATTTCTTCGAAATTCTATTCTAAATCATGAAGCCTAATCATTCCCCACAAAAATTTCTTAAAATGTCGCATATTACTCGGTTTTTATAGCACGTACTTCAGACCTTCCAGATTAGGGTTTTTAAATTATTGTTTCAATTTTAAGCACTCTTTTACTATTTTATACACTCCGTTTCTCTGACATTCTATTATAAATGATCGAGCCTGATCAATCCTGACCAAAATTTTGACAAATGTCGAGCGGTACTCGGATTTTTTTTGCACGTGCTTCAAACATCCCAGATTAGGGTTTCGATTATAAGCACTCTTTTGCTGTTTTATTTATGCACTCCGTTTCTTCGAAATTCTATTATAAATCATTATGCCTGATCATTCCCCACTAAAATTTTAAAAAACGTAGTCTGTTACTCAGTTTATTTAGCAAATGCTTCAAACGCCCTGGATTAGGGTTTCCAGATTAGGGTTTCAATTTTAAGCAATCGTTTACTGTTTTACACACTCCATTTCTTCGAAATTCTATTCTAAATCATGAAGCCTAATCATTCCCCACAAAAATTTCTTAAAATGTCGCATATTACTCGGTTTTTATAGCACGTACTTCAGACCTTCCAGATTAGGGTTTTTAAATTATTGTTTCAATTTTAAGCACTCTTTTACTATTTTATACACTCCGTTTCTCTGACATTCTATTATAAATGATCGAGCCTGATCAATCCTGACCAAAATTTTGACAAATGTCGAGCGGTACTCGGATTTTTTTTGCACGTGCTTCAAACATCCCAGATTAGGGTTTCGATTATAAGCACTCTTTTGCTGTTTTATTTATGCACTCCGTTTCTTCGAAATTCTATTATAAATCATTATGCCTGATCATTCCCCACTAAAATTTTAAAAAACGTAGTCTGTTACTCAGTTTATTTAGCAAATGCTTCAAACGCCCTGGATTAGGGTTTCCAGATTAGGGTTTCAATTTTAAGCAATCGTTTACTGTTTTACACACTCCATTTCTTCGAAATTCTATTCTAAATCATGAAGCCTAATCATTCCCCACAAAAATTTCTTAAAATGTCGCATATTACTCGGTTTTTATAGCACGTACTTCAGACCTTCCAGATTAGGGTTTTCAAATTATTGTTTCAATTTTAAGCACTCTTTTACTATTTTATACATTCAGTTTCTTTGACATTCTATTATAAATGATCGAGCCTGATCAATCCTGACAAAAATTTTGACAAATGTCGAGCGGTACTCGGATTTTTTTTGCACGTACTTCAAACATCCCAGATTAGGGTTTCGATTATAAGCACTCTTTTGCTGTTTTATTTATGCATTCCGTTTCTTCGAAATTATATTATAAATCATTATGCCTGATCATTCCCCACTAAAATTTTGAAAAACGTAGACTATTACTCAGTTTAATTAGCACATGCTTCAAACGCCCTGGATTAGGGTTTCCAGATTAGGGATTCAATTTTAAGCAATCGTTTACTATTTTATACACTCCGTTTATTCGAAATTCTATTCTAAATCATGAAGCCTAATCATTCCCCACAAAAATTTCTTAAAATGTCGCATATTACTCGGTTTTTATAGCACGTACTTCAAACCTTCCAGATTAGGGTTTTCAAATTATGGTTTCAATTTTAAGCACTCTCTTACTATTTTATACACTCCGTTTCTTTGACATTCTATTATAAATGATCGAGCCTGATCAATCCTGACAAAAATTTTGACAAATTTCGAGCGGTACTCGGATTTTTTTTGCACGTGCTTCAACCATCCCAGATTAGGGTTTCGATTATAAGCACTATTTTGCTGTTTTATTTATGCACTCCGTTTTTTCGAAATTCTATTATAAATCATTATGCCTGATCATTCCCCACTAAAATTTTGAAAAACGTAGACTGTTAATCAGTTTATTTAGCACATGCTTCAAACGCCCTGGATTAGGGTTTCCAGATTAGGGTTTCAATTTTAAGCAATCGTTTACTATTTTATACACTCCGTTTATTCGAAATTCTATTCTAAATCATGAAGCCTAATCATTCCCCACAAAAATTTCTTAAAATGTCGCATATTACTCGGTTTTTATTGCACGTACTTTAAACCTTCCAGATTAGGGTTTTCAAATTATGGTTTCAATTTTAAGCACTCTTTTACTATTTTATACACTCCGTTTCTTTGACATTCTATTATAAATGATCGAGCCTGATCAATCCTGACAAAAATTTTGACAAATGTCGAGCGGTACTCGGATTTTTTTTGCACGTGCTTCAAACATCCCAGATTAGGGTTTCGATTATAAGCACTCTTTTGCTGTTTTATTTATGCACTCCGTTTCTTCGAAATTCTATTATAAATCATTATGCCTGATCATTCCCCACTAAAATTTTGAAAAACGTAGACTGTTACTCAGTTTAATTAGCACATGCTTCAAACGCCCTGGATTAGGGTTTCCAGATTATGGTTTCAATTTTAAGCAATCGTTTACTATTTTATACACTCCGTTTATTCGAAATTCTATTCTAAATCATGAAGCCTAATCATTCCCCACAAAAATTTCTTAAAATGTCGCATATTACTCGGTTTTTATAGCACGTACTTTAAACCTTCCAGATTAGGGTTTTCAAATTATGGTTTCAATTTTAAGCACTCTCTTACTATTTTATACACTCCGTTTCTTTGACATTCTATTATAAATGATCGAGCCTGATCAATCCTGACAAAAATTTTGACAAATTTCGAGCGGTACTCGGATTTTTTTTGCACGTGCTTCAACCATCTCAGATTAGGGTTTCGATTATAAGCACTATTTTGCTGTTTTATTTATGCACTCCGTTTTTTCGAAATTCTATTATAAATCATTATGCCTGATCATTCCCCACTAAAATTTTGAAAAACGTAGACTGTTAATCAGTTTATTTAGCACATGCTTCAAACGCCCTGGATTAGGGTTTCCAGATTAGGGTTTCAATTTTAAGCAATCGTTTACTATTTTATACACTCCGTTTATTCGAAATTCTATTCTAAATCATGAAGCCTAATCATTCCCCACAAAAATTTCTTAAAATGTCGCATATTACTCGGTTTTTATTGCACGTACTTTAAACCTTCCAGATTAGGGTTTTCAAATTATGGTTTCAATTTTAAGCACTCTTTTACTATTTTATACACTCCGTTTCTTTGACATTCTATTATAAATGATCGAGCCTGATCAATCCTGACAAAAATTTTGACAAATGTCGAGCGGTACTCGGATTTTTTTTGCACGTGCTTCAAACATCCCAGATTAGGGTTTCGATTATAAGCACTCTTTTGCTGTTTTATTTATGCACTCCGTTTCTTCGAAATTCTATTATAAATCATTATGCCTGATCATTCCCCACTAAAATTTTAAAAAACGTAGTCTGTTACTCAGTTTATTTAGCACATGCTTCAAACGCCCTGGATTAGGGTTTCCAGATTAGGGTTTCAAATTTAAGCAATCGTTTACTGTTTTACACACTCCATTTCTTCGAAATTCTATTCTAAATCATGAAGCCTAATCATTCCCCACAAAAATTTCTTAAAATGTCGCATATTACTCGGTTTTTATAGCACGTACTTCAGACCTTCCAGATTAGGGTTTTCAAATTATTGTTTCAATTTTAAGCACTCTTTTACTATTTTATACACTCCGTTTCTTTGACATTCTATTATAAATGATCGAGCCTGATCAATCCTGACAAAAATTTTGATAAATGTCGAGCAGGTACTCGGATTTTTTTTGCACGTGCTTCAAACATCCCAGATTAGGGTTTCGATTATAAGCACTCTTTTGCTGTTTTATTTATGCACTCCGTTTCTTCGAAATTATATTATAAATCATTATGCCTGATCATTCCCCACTAAAATTTTGAAAAACGTAGACTGTTACTCAGTTTAATTAGCACATGCTTCAAACGCCCTGGATTAGGGTTTCCAGATTAGGGTTTCAATTTTAAGCAATCGTTTACTATTTTATACACTCCGTTTATTCGAAATTCTATTCTAAATCATGAAGCCTAATCATTCCCCACAAAAATTTCTTAAAATGTCGCATATTACTCGGTTTTTATAGCACGTACTTTAAACCTTCCAGATTAGGGTTTTCAAATTATGGTTTCAATTTTAAGCACTCTTTTACTATTTTATACACTCCGTTTCTTTGACATTCTATTATAAATGATCGAGCCTGATCAATCCTGACAAAAATTTTGACAAATTTCGAGCGGTACTCGGATTTTTTTTGCACGTGCTTCAACCATCCCAGATTAGGGTTTCGATTATAAGCAATATTTTGCTGTTTTATTTATGCACTCCGTTTCTTCGAAATTCTATTATAAATCATTATGCCTGATCATTCCCCACTAAAATTTTGAAAAACGTAGACTGTTAATCAGTTTATTTAGCACATGCTTCAAACGCCCTAGATTAGGGTTTCCAGATTAGGGTTTCAATTTTAAGCAATCGTTTACTGTTTTATACACTCCGTTTCTTCGAAATTCTATTCTAAATCATGAAGCCTAATCATTCCCCACAAAAATTTCTTAAAATGTCGCATATTACTCGGTTTTTATAGCACGTACTTCAAACCTTCCAGATTAGGGTTTTCAAATTATGGTTTCAATTTTAAGCACTCTTTTACAATGTTATACACTCCGTTTCTTTGACATTCTATTATAAATGATCGAGCCTGATCAATCCTGACAAAAATTTTGAGAAATGTCGAGCGGTACTCGGATTTTTTTTGCACGTGCTTCAAACATCCCAGATTAGGGTTTCGATTATAAGCACTCTTTTGCTGTTTTATTTATGCACTCCGTTTCTTCAAAATTCTATTATAAATCATTATGCCTGATCATTCCCCACTAAAATTTTGAAAAACGTAGACTGTTAATCAGTTTATTTAGCACATGCTTCAAACGCCCTGGATTAGGGTTTCCAGATTATGGTTTCAATTTTAAGCGATCGTTTACTGTTTTATACACTCCGTTTCTTCGAAATTCTATTCTAAATCATGAAGCCTAATCATTCCCTACAAAAATTTCTTAAAATGTCGCATATTACTCGGTTTTTATAGCACGTACTTCAAACCTTCCAGATTAGGGTTTTCAAATTATGGTTTCAATTTTAAGCACTCTCTTACTATTTTATACACTCCGTTTCTTTGACATTCTATTATAAATGATCGAGCCTGATCAATCCTGACAAAAATTTTGACAAATTTCGAGCGGTACTCGGATTTTTTTTGCACGTGCTTCAACCATCCCAGATTAGGGTTTCGATTATAAGCACTATTTTGCTGTTTTATTTATGCACTCCGTTTTTTCGAAATTCTATTATAAATCATTATGCCTGATCATTCCCCACTAAAATTTTGAAAAACGTAGACTGTTAATCAGTTTATTTAGCACATGCTTCAAACGCCCTGGATTAGGGTTTCCAGATTAGGGTTTCAATTTTAAGCAATCGTTTACTGTTTTATACACTCCGTTTCTTCGAAATTCTATTCTAAATCACGAAGCCTAATCATTCCCCACAAAAATTTCTTAAAATGTCGCATATTACTCGGTTTTTGTAGCACGTACTTCAAATCTTCCAAATTAGGGTTTTCAAATTATGGTTTCAATTTTAAGCACTCTTTTACAATGTTATACACTCCGTTTCTTTGACATTCTATTATAAATGATCGAGCCTGATCAATCCTGACAAAAATTTTGACAAATTTCGAGCGGTACTCGGATTTTTTTTGCACGTGCTTCAAACATCCCAGATTAGGGTTTCGATTATAAGCACTCTTTTGCTGTTTTATTTATGCACTCCGTTTCTTCGAAATTCTATTATAAATCATTATGCCTGATCATTCCCCACTAAAATTTTGAAAAACGTAGAATGTTACTCAGTTTATTTAGCACATGCTTAAAACGCCCTGGATTAGGGTTTCAAGATTAGGGTTTCAATTTTAAGCAATCGTTTACTATTTTATACACTCCGTTTCTTCGAAATTCTATTCTAAATCATGAAGCTAATCATTCCCCACAAAAATTTCTTAAAATGTCGCATATTACTCGGTTTTTATAGCACGTACTTCAAACCTTCCAGATTAGGGTTTTCAAATTATGGTTTCAATTTGAAGCACTCTTTTACTATTTTATACACTCCGTTTCTTTGACATTCTATTATAAATGATCGAGCCTGATCAATCCTGACAAAAATTTTGAAAAATTTCGAGCGGTACTCGGATTTTTTTTGCACGTGCTTCAACCATCCTAGATTAGGGTTTCGATTATAAGCACTCTTTTGCTGTTTTATTTATGCACTCCGTTTTTTCGAAATTCTATTATAAATCATTATGCCTGATCATTCCCCACTAAAATTTTGAAAAACGTAGACTGTTACTCAGTTTATTTAGCACATGCTTCAAACGCCCTGGATTAGGGTTTCACGATTAGGGTTTCAATTTTAAGCAATCGTTTACTGTTTTATACACTCCGTTTCTTCGAAATTCTATTCTAAATCACGAAGCCTAATCATTCCTCACAAAAATTTCTTAAAATGTCGCATATTACTCGGTTTTTATAGCACGTACTTCAAACCTTCCAGATTAATGTTTTCAAATTATGGTTTCAATTTTAAACACTCTTTTACTATTTTATACACTTCGTTTCTCTGACATTCTATTATAAATGATCGAGCCTGATCAATCCTGACAAAAATTTTGACAAATTTCGAGCGGTACTCGGATTTTTTTTGCACGTGCTTCAAACATCCCAGATTAGGGTTTCGATTATAAGCACTCTTTTGCTGTTTTATTTATGCACTCCGTTTCTTCGAAATTCTATTATAAATCATTATGCCTGATCATTCCCCACTAAAATTTTGAAAAACGTAGACTGTTACTCAGTTTATTTAGCAAATGCTTCAAACGCCCTGGATTAGGGTTTCCAGATTAGGGTTTCAATTTTAAGCAATCGTTTACTGTTTTATACACTCCGTTTCTTCGAAATTCTATTCTAAATCATGAAGCCTAATCATTCCCCACAAAAATTTCTTAAAATGTCGCATATTACTCGGTTTTTGTAGCACGTACTTCAAATCTTCCAGATTAGGGTTTTCAAATTATGGTTTCAATTTTAAGCACTCTTTTACAATGTTATACACTCCGTTTCTTTGACATTCTATTATAAATGATCGAGCCTGATCAATCCTGACAAAAATTTTGACAAATGTCGAGCGGTACTCGGATTTTTTTTGCACGTGCTTCAACCATCCTAGATTAGGGTTTCGATTATAAGCACTCTTTTGCTGTTTTATTTATGCACTCCGTTTTTTCGAAATTCTTTTATAAATCATTATGCCTGATCATTCCCCACTAAAATTTTGAAAAACGTAGAATGTTACTCAGTTTATTTAGCACATGCTTCAAACGCCCTGGATTAGGGTTTCAAGATTAGGGTTTCAATTTTAAGCAATCGTTTACTGTTTTATACACTCCGTTTCTTCGAAATTCTATTCTAAATCAAGAAGCCTAATCATTCCCCACAAAAATTTCTTAAAATGTCGCATATTACTCGGTTTTTATAGCACGTACTTCAAACCTTCCAGATTAGGGTTTTCAAATTATGGTTTCAATTTGAAGCACTCTTTTACTATTTTATACACTCCGTTTCTTTGACATTCTATTATAAATGATCGAGCCTGATCAATCCTGACAAAAATTTTGAAAAATTTCGAGCGGTACTCGGATTTTTTTTGCACGTGCTTCAAACATCCCAGATTAGGGTTTCGATTATAAGCACTCTTTTGCTGTTTTATTTATGCACTCCGTTTTTTCGAAATTCTATTATAAATCATTATGCCTGATCATTCCCCACTAAAATTTTAAAAAACGTAGACTGTTACTCAGTTTATTTAGCACATGCTTCAAACGCCCTGGATTAGGGTTTCACGATTAGGGTTTCAATTTTAAGCAATCGTTTACTGTTTTATACACTCCGTTTCTTCGAAATTCTATTCTAAATCATGAAGCCTAATCATTCCTCACAAAAATTTCTTAAAATGTCGCATATTACTCGGTTTTTATAGCACGTACTTCAAACCTTCCAGATTAGGGTTTTCAAATTATTGTTTCAATTTTAAACACTCTTTTACTATTTTATACACTCCGTTTCTTTGACATTCTATTATAAATGATCGAGCCTGATCAATCCTGACAAAAATTTTGACAAATTTCGAGCGGTACTCGGATTTTTTTTGCACGTGCTTCAAACATCCCAGATTAGGGTTTCGATTATAAGCACTCTTTTGCTGTTTTATTTATGCACTCCGTTTCTTCGAAATTCTATTATAAATCATTATGCCTGATCATTCCCCACTAAAATTTTGAAAAACGTAGACTGTTACTCAGTTTATTTAGCACATGCTTCAAACGCCCTGGATTAGGGTTTCCAGATTAGGGTTTCAATTTTAAGCAATCGTTTACTGTTTTATACACTCCGTTTCTTCGAAATTCTATTCTAAATCATGAAGCCTAATCATTCCCCACAAAAATTTCTTAAAATGTCGCATATTACTCGGTTTTTATAGCACGTACTTCAAATCTTCCAGATTAGGGTTTTCAAATTATAGTTTCAATTTTAAGCACTATTTTTCTATGTTAGACACTCCGTTTCTTTGACATTCTATTATAAATGATCGAGCCTGGTCAATCCTGACAAAAATTTTGACAAATGTCGAGCGGTACTCGGATTTTTTTTGCACGTGCTTCAAACATCCCAGATTAGGGTTTCGATTATAAGCAGTCTTTTGCTGTTTTATTTATGCACTCCGTTTCTTCAAAATTCTATTATAAATCATTATGCCTTATCATTCCCCACTAAAATTTTGAAAAACGTAGACTGTTACTCAGTTTATTTAGCACATGCTTCAAACGCCCTGGATTAGGGTTTCAAGATTAGGGTTTCAATTTTAAGCAATCGTTTACTGTTTTATACACTCCGTTTCTTCGAAATTCTATTCTAAATCATGAAGCCTAATCATTCCCAACAAAAATTTCTTAAAATGCCGCATATTACTCGGTTTTTATAGCACGTACTTCAAACCTTCCAGATTAGGGTTTTCAAATTATGGTTTCAATTTTAAGCACTCTTTTACTATTTTATACACTCCGTTTCTTTGACATTCTATTATAAATGATCGAGCCTGATCAATCCTGACAAAAATTTTTACAAATTTCGAGCGGTACTCGGATTTTTTTTGCACGTGCTTCAAACATCCCAGATTAGGGTTTCGATTATAAGCACTATTTTGCTGTTTTATTTATGCACTCCGTTTTTTCGAAATTCCATTATAAATCATTATGCCTGATCATTCCCCACTAAAATTTTGAAAAACGTAGACTGTTAATCAGTTTATTTAGCACATGCTTCAAACGCCCTAGATTAGGGTTTCCAGATTAGGGTTTCAATTTTAAGCAATCGTTTACTGTTTTATACACTCCGTTTCTTCGAAATTCTATTCTAAATCATGAAGCCTAATCATTCCCCACAAAAATTTCTTAAAATGTCGCATATTACTCGGTTTTTATAGCACGTACTTCAAACCTTCCAGATTAGGGTTTTCAAAATATGGTTTGAATTTTAAGCACTCTTTTACAATGTTATACACTCCGTTTCTTTGACATTCTATTATAAATGATCGAGCCTGATCAATCCTGACAAAAATTTTGACAAATGTCGAGCGGTACTCGGATTTTTTTTGCACGTGCTTCAAACATCCCAGATTAGGGTTTCGATTATAAGCACTCTTTTGCTGTTTTATTTATGCACTCCGTTTCTTCGAAATTCTATTATAAATCATTATGCCTGATCATTCCCCACTAAAATTTTAAAAAACGTAGACTGTTAATCAGTTTATTTAGCACATGCTTCAAACGCCCTAGATTAGGGTTTCCAGATTAGGGTTTCAATTTTAAGCAATCGTTTACTGTTTTATACACTCCGTTTCTTCGAAATTCTATTCTAAATCATTTAGCCTAATCATTCCCCACAAAAATTTCTTAAAATGTCGCATATTACTCGGTTTTTATAGCACGTACTTCAGACCTTCCAGATTAGGGTTTTCAAATTATTGTTTCAATTTTAAGCACTCTTTTACTATTTTATACACTCCGTTTCTTTGACATTCTATTATAAATGATCGAGCCTGATCAATCCTGACAAAAATTTTGACAAATTTCGAGCGGTACTCGGATTTTTTTTGCACGTGCTTCAACCATCCCAGATTAGGGTTTCGATTATAAGCACTATTTTGCTGTTTTATTTATGCACTCCGTTTCTTCGAAATTCTATTATAAATCATTATGCCTGATCATTCCCCACTAAAATTTTGAAAAACGTAGACTGTTAATCAGTTTATTTAGCACATGCTTCAAACGCCCTAGATTAGGGTTTCCAGATTAGGGTTTCAATTTTAAGCAATCGTTTACTGTTTTATACACTCCGTTTCTTCGAAATTCTATTCTAAATCATGAAGCCTAATCATTCCCCACAAAAATTTCTTAAAATGTCGCATATTACTCGGTTTTTATAGCACGTACTTCAAACCTTCCAGATTAGGGTTTTCAAATTATGGTTTCAATTTTAAGCACTCTTTTACAATGTTATACACTCCGTTTCTTTGACATTCTATTATAAATGATCGAGCCTGATCAATCCTGACAAAAATTTTGAGAAATGTCGAGCGGTACTCGGATTTTTTTTGCACGTGCTTCAAACATCCCAGATTAGGGTTTCGATTATAAGCACTCTTTTGCTGTTTTATTTATGCACTCCGTTTCTTCGAAATTCTATTATAAATCATTATGCCTGATCATTCCCCACTAAAATTTTGAAAAACGTAGACTGTTACTCAGTTTATTTAGCACATGCTTCAAACGCCCTGGATTAGGGTTTCCAGATTAGGGTTTCAATTTTAAGCAATCGTTTACTATTTTATACACTCCGTTTATTCGAAATTCTATTCTAAATCATGAAGCCTAATCATTCCCCACAAAAATTTCTTAAAATGCCGCATATTACTCGGTTTTTATAGCACGTACTTTAAACCTTCCAGATTAGGGTTTTCAAATTATGGTTTCAATTTTAAGCACTCTTTTACTATTTTATACACTCCGTTTCTTTGACATTCTATTATAAATGATCGAGCCTGATCAATCCTGACAAAAATTTTGACAAATTTCGAGCGGTACTCGGATTTTTTTTGCACGTGCTTCAACCATCCCAGATTAGGGTTTCGATTATAAGCACTATTTTGCTGTTTTATTTATGCACTCCGTTTCTTCGAAATTCTATTATAAATCATTATGCCTGATCATTCCCCACTAAAATTTTGAAAAACGTAGACTGTTAATCAGTTTATTTAGCACATGCTTCAAACGCCCTAGATTAGGGTTTCCAGATTAGGGTTTCAATTTTAAGCAATCGTTTACTGTTTTATACACTCCGTTTCTTCGAAATTCTATTCTAAATCATGAAGCCTAATCATTCCCCACAAAAATTTCTTAAAATGTCGCATATTACTCGGTTTTTATAGCACGTACTTCAAACCTTCCAGATTAGGGTTTTCAAATTATGGTTTCAATTTTAAGCACTCTTTTACAATGTTATACACTCCGTTTCTTTGACATTCTATTATAAATGATCGAGCCTGATCAATCCTGACAAAAATTTTGAGAAATGTCGAGCGGTACTCGGATTTTTTTTGCACGTGCTTCAAACATCCCAGATTAGGGTTTCGATTATAAGCACTCTTTTGCTGTTTCATTTATGCACTCCGTTTCTTCGAAATTCTATTATAAATCATTATGCCTGATCATTCCCCACTAAAATTTTGAAAAACGTAGACTGTTAATCAGTTTATTTAGCACATGCTTCAAACGCCCTAGATTAGGGTTTCCAGATTAGGGTTTCAATTTTAAGCAATCGTTTACTGTTTTATACACTCCGTTTCTTCGAAATTCTATTCTAAATCATGAAGCCTAATCATTCCCCACAAAAATTTCTTAAAATGTCGCATATTACTCGGTTTTTATAGCACGTACTTCAAACCTTCCAGATTAGGGTTTTCAAATTATTGTTTCAATTTTAAGCACTCTTTTACTATTTTATACACTCCGTTTCTTTGACATTCTATTATAAATGATCGAGCCTGATCAATCCTGACAAAAATTTTGACAAATTTCGAGCGGTACTCGGATTTTTTTTGCACGTGCTTCAACCATCCCAGATTAGGGTTTCGATTATAAGCACTATTTTGCTGTTTTATTTATGCACTCCGTTTCTTCGAAATTCTATTATAAATCATTATGCCTGATCATTCCCCACTAAAATTTTGAAAAACGTAGACTGTTACTCAGTTTATTTAGCACATGCTTCAAACGCCCTGGATTAGGGTTTCCAGATTAGGGTTTCAAATTTAAGCAATCGTTTACTGTTTTATACACTCCGTTTCTTCGAAATTCTATTCTAAATCATGAAGCCTAATCATTCCCCACAAAAATTTCTTAAAATGTCGCATATTACTCGGTTTTTATAGCACGTACTTCAAACCTTCCAGATTAGGGTTTTCAAATTATGGTTTCAATTTTAAGCACTCTTTTACAATGTTATACACTCCGTTTCTTTGACATTCTATTATAAATGATCGAGCCTGATCAATCCTGACAAAAATTTTGAGAAATGTCGAGCGGTACTCGGATTTTTTTTGCACGTGCTTCAAACATCCCAGATTAGGGTTTCGATTATAAGCACTCTTTTGCTGTTTTATTTATGCACTCCGTTTCTTCGAAATTCTATTATAAATCATTATGCTTGATCATTCCCCACTAAAATTTTGAAAAACGTAGACTGTTACTCAGTTTATTTAGCACATGCTTCAAACGCCCTGGATTAGGGTTTCCAGATTAGGGTTTCAATTTTAAGCAATCGTTTACTATTTTATACACTCCGTTTATTCGAAATTCTATTCTAAATCATGAAGCCTAATCATTCCCCACAAAAATTTCTTAAAATGCCGCATATTACTCGGTTTTTATAGCACGTACTTTAAACCTTCCAGATTAGGGTTTTCAAATTATGGTTTCAATTTTAAGCACTCTTTTACTATTTTATACACTCCGTTTCTTTGACATTCTATTATAAATGATCGAGCCTGATCAATCCTGACAAAAATTTTGACAAATTTCGAGCGGTACTCGGATTTTTTTTGCACGTGCTTCAACCATCCCAGATTAGGGTTTCGATTATAAGCACTATTTTGCTGTTTTATTTATGCACTCCGTTTCTTCGAAATTCTATTATAAATCATTATGCCTGATCATTCCCCACTAAAATTTTGAAAAACGTAGACTGTTAATCAGTTTATTTAGCACATGCTTCAAACGCCCTAGATTAGGGTTTCCAGATTAGGGTTTCAATTTTAAGCAATCGTTTACTGTTTTATACACTCCGTTTCTTCGAAATTCTATTCTAAATCATGAAGCCTAATCATTCCCCACAAAAATTTCTTAAAATGTCGCATATTACTCGGTTTTTATAGCACGTACTTCAAACCTTCCAGATTAGGGTTTTCAAATTATGGTTTCAATTTTAAGCACTCTTTTACAATGTTATACACTCCGTTTCTTTGACATTCTATTATAAATGATCGAGCCTGATCAATCCTGACAAAAATTTTGAGAAATGTCGAGCGGTACTCGGATTTTTTTTGCACGTGCTTCAAACATCCCAGATTAGGGTTTCGATTATAAGCACTCTTTTGCTGTTTTATTTATGCACTCCGTTTCTTCGAAATTCTATTATAAATCATTATGCCTGATCATTCCCCACTAAAATTTTGAAAAACGTAGACTGTTACTCAGTTTATTTACCACATGCTTCAAACGCCCTGGATTAGGGTTTCCAGATTAGGGTTTCAAATTTAAGCAATCGTTTACTGTTTTATACACTCCGTTTCTTCGAAATTCTATTCTAAATCATGAAGCCTAATCATTCCCCACAAAAATTTCTTAAAATGTCGCATATGACTCGGTTTTTATAGCACGTACTTCAAATCTTCCAGATTAGGGTTTTCAAATTATAGTTTCAATTTTAAGCACTCTTGTACTATGTTAGACACTCCGTTTCTTTGACATTCTATTATTAATGATCGAGCCTGGTCAATCCTGACAAAAATTTTGACAAATGTCGAGCGGTACTCGGATTTTTTTTGCACGTGCTTCAAACATCCCAGATTAGGGTTTCGATTATAAGCAGTCTTTTGCTGTTTTATTTATGCACTCCGTTTCTTCAAAATTCTATTATAAATCATTATGCCTGATCATTCCCCACTAAAATTTTGAAAAACGTAGACTGTTAATCAGTTTATTTAGCACATGCTTCAAACGCCCTGGATTAGGGTTTCCAGATTAGGGTTTCAATTTTAAGCGATCGTTTACTGTTTTATACACTCCGTTTCTTCGAAATTCTATTCTAAATCATGAAGCCTAATCATTCCCTACAAAAATTTCTTAAAATGTCGCATATTACTCGGTTTTTATAGCACGTACTTCAAACCTTCCAGATTAGGGTTTTCAAATTATGGTTTCAATTTTAAGCACTCTTTTACTATTTTATACACTCCGTTTCTTTGACATTCTATTATAAATGATCGAGCCTGATCAATCCTGACAAAAATTTTGACAAATTTCGAGCGGTACTCGGATTTTTTTTTGCACGTGCTTCAACCATCCCAGATTAGGGTTTCGATTATAAGCACTATTTTGCTGTTTTATTTATGCACTCCGTTTTTTCGAAATTCTATTATAAATCATTATGCCTGATCATTCCCCACTAAAATTTTGAAAAACGTAGACTGTTAATCAGTTTATTTAGCACATGCTTCAAACGCCCTGGATTAGGGTTTCCAGATTAGGGTTTCAATTTTAAGCAATCGTTTACTGTTTTATACACTCCGTTTCTTCGAAATTCTATTCTAAATCACGAAGCCTAATCATTCCCCACAAAAATTTCTTAAAATGTCGCATATTACTCGGTTTTTGTAGCACGTACTTCAAATCTTCCAGATTAGGGTTTTCAAATTATGGTTTCAATTTTAAGCACTCTTTTACAATGTTATACACTCCGTTTCTTTGACATTCTATTATAAATGATCGAGCCTGATCAATCCTGACAAAAATTTTGACAAATGTCGAGAGGTACTCGGATTTTTTTTGCACGTGCTTCAAACATCCCAGATTAGGGTTTCGATTATAAGCACTCTTTTGCTGTTTTATTTATGCACTCCGTTTCTTCGAAATTCTATTATAAATCATTATGCCTGATCATTCCCCACTACAATTTTGAAAAACGTAGACTGTTACTCAGTTTATTTAGCACATGCTTAAAACGCCCTGGATTAGGGTTTCAAGATTAGGGTTTCAATTTTAAGCAATCGTTTACTGTTTTATACACTCCGTTTCTTCGAAATTCTATTCTAAATCATGAAGCCTAATCATTCCCCACAAAAATTTCTTAAAATGTCGCATATTACTCGGTTTTTATAGCACGTACTTCAAACCTTCCAGATTAGGGTTTTCAAATTATGGTTTCAATTTGAAGCACTCTTTTACTATTTTATACACTCCGTTTCTTTGACATTCTATTATAAATGATCGAGCCTGATCAATCCTGACAAAAATTTTGAAAAATTTCGAGCGGTACTCGGATTTTTTTTGCACGTGCTTCAACCATCCTAGATTAGGGTTTCGATTATAAGCACTCTTTTGCTGTTTTATTTATGCACTCCGTTTTTTCGAAATTCTATTATAAATCATTATGCCTTATCATTCCCCACTAAAATTTTGAAAAACGTAGACTGTTACTCAGTTTATTTAGCACATGCTTCAAACGCCCTGGATTAGGGTTTCCAGATTAGGGTTTCAATTTTAAGCAATCATTTACTGTTTTATACACTCCGTTTCTTCGAAATTCTATTCTAAATCACGAAGCTTAATCATTCCCCACAAAAATTTCTTAAAATGTTGCATATTACTCGGTTTTTATAGCACGTACTTCAAACCTTCCAGATTAGGGTTTTCAAATTATGGTTTCAATTTTAAACACTCTTTTACTATGTTAGACACTCCGTTTCTTTGACATTCTATTATAAATGATCGAGCCTGATCAATCCTGACAAAAATTTTGACAAATTTCGAGCGGTACTCGGATTTTTTTTGCACGTGCTTCAAACATCCCAGATTAGGGTTTCGATTATAAGCACTCTTTTGCTGTTTTATTTATGCACTCTGTTTCTTCGAAATTCTATTATAAATCATTATGCCTGATCATTCCCCACTAAAATTTTAAAAAACGTAGACTGTTACTCAGTTTATTTAGCAAATGCTTCAAACGCCCTTGATTAGGGTTTCCAGATTAGGGTTTCAATTTTAAGCAATCGTTTACTGTTTTATACACTCCGTTTCTTCGAAATTCTATTCTAAATCATGAAGCCTAATCATTCCCCACAAAAATTTCTTAAAATGTCGCATATTACTCGGTTTTTGTAGCACGTACTTCAAATCTTCCAGATTAGGGTTTTCAAATTATGGTTTCAATTTTAAGCACTCTTTTACAATGTTATACACTCCGTTTCTTTGACATTCTATTATAAATGATCGAGCCTGATCAATCCTGACAAAAATTTTGACAAATGTCGAGCGGTACTCGGATTTTTTTTGCACTTGCTTCAAACATCCCAGATTAGGGTTTCGATTATAAGCACTCTTTTGCTGTTTTATTTATGCACTCCGTTTCTTCGAAATTCTATTATAAATCATTATGCCTGATCATTCCCCACTAAAATTTTGAAAAACGTAGACTGTTACTCAGTTTATTTAGCACATGCTTAAAACGCCCTGGATTAGGGTTTCAAGATTAGGGTTTCAATTTTAAGCAATCGTTTACTATTTTATACACTCCGTTTCTTCGAAATTCTATTCTAAATCATGAAGCCTAATCATTCCCCACAAAAATTTCTTAAAATGTCGCATATTACTCGGTTTTTATAGCACGTACTTCAAACCTTCCAGATTAGGGTTTTCAAATTATGGTTTCAATTTGAAGCACTCTTTTACTATTTTATACACTCCGTTTCTTTGACATTCTATTATAAATGATCGATCCTGATCAATCCTGACAAAAATTTTGAAAAATTTCGAGCGGTACTCGGATTTTTTTTGCACGTGCTTCAACCATCCTAGATTAGGGTTTCGATTATAAGCACTCTTTTGCTGTTTTATTTATGCACTCCGTTTTTTCGAAATTCTATTATAAATCATTATGCCTGATCATTCCCCACTAAAATTTTGAAAAACGTAGACTGTTACTCAGTTTATTTAGCACATGCTTCAAACGCCCTGGATTAGGGTTTCCAGATTAGGGTTTCAATTTTAAGCAATCGTTTACTGTTTTATACGCTCCGTTTCTTCGAAATTCTATTCTAAATCACGAAGCCTAATCATTCCCCACAAAAATTTCTTAAAATGTCGCATATTACTCGGTTTTTATAGCACGTACTTCAAACCTTCCAGATTAGGGTTTTCAAATTATGGTTTCAATTTTAAACACTCTTTTACTATGTTAGACACTCCGTTTCTTTGACATTCTATTATAAATGATCGAGCTTGATCAATCCTGACAAAAATTTTGACAAATTTCGAGCGGTACTCGGATTTTTTTTGCACGTGCTTCAAACATCCCAGATTAGGGTTTCGATTATAAGCACTCTTTTGCTGTTTTATTTATGCACTCCGTTTCTTCGAAATTCTATTATAAATCATTATGCCTGATCATTCCCCACTAAAATTTTAAAAAACGTAGACTGTTACTCAGTTTATTTAGCACATGCTTAAAACGCCCTGGATTAGGGTTTCAAGATTAGGGTTTCAATTTTAAGCAATCGTTTACTATTTTATACACTCCGTTTCTTCGAAATTCTATTCTAAATCATGAAGCCTAATCATTCCCCACAAAAATTTCTTAAAATGTCGCATATTACTCGGTTTTTAAAGCACGTACTTCAAACCTTCCAGATTAGGGTTTTCAAATTATGGTTTCAATTTGAAGCACTCTTTTACTATTTTATACACTCCGTTTCTTGGACATTCTATTATAAATGATCGAGCCTGATCAATCCTGACAAAAATTTTGAGAAATGTCGAGCGGTACTCGGATTTTTTTTGCACGTGCTTCAAACATCCCAGATTAGGGTTTCGATTATAAGCACTCTTTTGCTGTTTTATTTATGCACTCCGTTTCTTCGAAATTCTATTATAAATCATTATGCCTGATCATTCCCCACTAAAATTTTGAAAAACGTAGACTGTTACTCAGTTTATTTAGCACATGCTTCAAACGCCCTGGATTAGGGTTTCCAGATTAGGGTTTCAAATTTAAGCAATCGTTTACTGTTTTATACACTCCGTTTCTTCGAAATTCTATTCTAAATCACGAAGCCTAATCATTCCCCACAAAAATTTCTTAAATTGTCGCATATTACTCGGTTTTTATAGCACGTACTTCAGACCTTCTAGATTAGGGTTTTCAAATTATGGTTTCAATTTTAAACACTCTTTTACTATGTTAGACACTCCGTTTCTTTGACATTCTATTATAAATGATCGAGCCTGATCAATCCTGACAAAAATTTTGACAAATTTCGAGCGGTACTCGGATTTTTTTTGCACGTGCTTCAAACATCCCAGATTAGGGTTTCGATTATAAGCACTCTTTTGCTGTTTTATTTATGCACTCCGTTTCTTCGAAATTCTATTATAAATCATTATGCCTGATCATTCCCCACTAAAATTTTAAAAAACGTAGACTGTTACTCAGTTTATTTAGTAAATGCTTCAAACGCCCTGGATTAGGGTTTCCAGATTAGGGTTTCAATTTTAAGCAATCGTTTACTATTTTATACACTCCGTTTCTTCGAAATTCTATTCTAAATCATGAAGCCTAATCATTCCCAACAAAAATTTCTTAAAATGTCGCATATTACTCGGTTTTTATAGCACGTACTTCAAATCTTCCAGATTAGGGTTTTCAAATTATGGTTTCAATTTTAAGCACTCTTTTACTATTTTATACACTCCGTTTCTTTGACATTCTATTATAAATGATCGAGCCTGATCAATCCTGACAAAAATTTTGACAAATGTCGAGCGGTACTCGGATTTTTTTTGCACGTGCTTCAAACATCCCAGATTAGGGTTTCGATTATAAGCACTCTTTTGCTGTTTTATTTATGCACTCCGTTTCTTCGAAATTCTATTATAAATCATTATGCCTGATCATTCCCCACTAAAATTTTGAAAAACGTAGACTGTTACTCAGTTTATTTAGCACATGCTGAAAACGCCCTGGATTAGGGTTTCAAGATTAGGGTTTCAATTTTAAGCAATCGTTTACTATTTTATACACTCCGTTTCTTCGAAATTCTATTCTAAATCATGAAGCCTAATCATTCCCCACAAAAATTTCTTAAAATGTCGCATATTACTCGGTTTTTATAGCACGTACTTCAAACCTTCCAGATTAGGGTTTTCAAATTATGGTTTCAATTTGAAGCACTCTTTTACTATTTTATACACTCCGTTTCTTTGACATTCTATTATAAATGATCGAGCCTGATCAATCCTGACAAAAATTTTGAAAAATTTCGAGCGGTACTCGGATTTTTTTTGCACGTGCTTCAACCATCCTAGATTAGGGTTTCGATTATAAGCACTCTTTTGCTGTTTTATTTATGCACTCCGTTTTTTCGAAATTCTATTATAAATCATTATGCCTGATCATTCCCCACTAAAATTTTGAAAAACGTAGACTATTACTCAGTTTAATTAGCACATGCTTCAAACGCCCTTGATTAGGGTTTCCAGATTAGGGTTTCAATTTTAAGCAATCGTTTACTATTTTATACACTCCGTTTATTCGAAATTCTATTCTAAATCATGAAGCCTAATCATTCCCCACAAAAATTTCTTAAAATGTCGCATATTACTCGGTTTTTATAGCACGTACTTTAAACCTTCCAGATTAGGGTTTTCAAATTATGGTTTCAATTTTAAGCACTCTTTTACTATTTTATACACTCCGTTTCTTTGACATTCTATTATAAATGATCGAGCCTGATCAATCCTGACAAAAATTTTGACAAATGTCGAGCGGTACTCGGATTTTTTTTTGCACGTGCTTCAACCATCCCAGATTAGGGTTTCGATTATAAGCACTATTTTGCTGTTTTATTTATGCACTCCGTTTCTTCGAAATTCTATTATAAATCATTATGCCTGATCATTCCCCACTAAAATTTTGAAAAACGTAGACTGTTAATCAGTTTATTTAGCACATGCTTCAAACGCCCTAGATTAGGGTTTCCAGATTAGAGTTTCAATTTTAAGCAATCGTTTACTGTTTTATACACTCCGTTTCTTCGAAATTCTATTCTAAATCATGAAGCCTAATCATTCCCCACAAAAATTTCTTAAAATGTCGCATATTACTCGGTTTTTATAGCACGTACTTCAAACCTTCCAGATTAGGGTTTTCAAATTATGGTTTCAATTTTAAGCACTCTTTTACAATGTTATACACTCCGTTTCTTTGACATTCTATTATAAATGATCGAGCCTGATCAATCCTGACAAAAATTTTGAGAAATGTCGAGCGGTACTCGGATTTTTTTTGCACGTGCTTCAAACATCCCAGATTAGGGTTTCGATTATAAGCACTCTTTTGCTGTTTTATTTATGCACTCCGTTTCTTCGAAATTCTATTATAAATCATTATGCCTGATCATTCCCCACTAAAATTTTGAAAAACGTAGACTGTTACTCAGTTTATTTAGCACATGCTTCAAACGCCCTGGATTAGGGTTTCCAGATTAGGATTTCAAATTTAAGCAATCGTTTACTGTTTTATACACTCCGTTTCTACGAAATTCTATTCTAAATCATGAAGCCTAATCATTCCCCACAAAAATTTCTTAAAATGTCGCATATTACTCGGTTTTTATAGCACGTACTTCAGACCTTCTAGATTAGGGTTTTCAAATTATTGTTTCAATTTTAAGCACTCTTTTACTATTTTATACACTCCGTTTCTTTGACATTCTATTATAAATGATCGAGCCTGATCAATCCTGACAAAAATTTTGATAAATTTCGAGCGGTACTCGGATTTTTTTTGCACGTGCTTCAACCATCCCAGATTAGGGTTTCGATTATATGCACTATTTTGCTGTTTTATTTATGCACTCCGTTTCTTCGAAATTCTATTATAAATCATTATGCCTTATCATTCCCCACTAAAATTTTGAAAAACGTAGACTGTTAATCAGTTTATTTAGCACATGCTTCAAACGCCCTAGATTAGGGTTTCCAGATTAGGGTTTCAATTTTAAGCGATCGTTTACTGTTTTATACACTCCGTTTCTTCGAAATTCTATTCTAAATCATGAAGCCTAATCATTCCCTACAAAAATTTCTTAAAATGTCGCATATTACTCGGTTTTTATAGCACGTACTTCAAACCTTCCAGATTAGGGTTTTCAAATTATGGTTTCAATTTTAAGCACTCTTTTACTATTTTATACACTCCGTTTCTTTGACATTCTATTATAAATGATCGAGCCTGATCAATCCTGACAAAAATTTTGACAAATTTCGAGCGGTACTCGGATTTTTTTTTGCACGTGCTTCAACCATCCCAGATTAGGGTTTCGATTATAAGCACTATTTTGCTGTTTTATTTATGCACTCCGTTTTTTCGAAATTCTATTATAAATCATTATGCCTGATCATTCCCCACTAAAATTTTGAAAAACGTAGACTGTTAATCAGTTTATTTAGCACATGCTTCAAACACCCTGGATTAGGGTTTCCAGATTAGGGTTTCAATTTTAAGCAATCGTTTACTGTTTTATACACTCCGTTTCTTCGAAATTCTATTCTAAATCACGAAGCCTAATCATTCCCCACAAAAATTTCTTAAAATGTCGCATATTACTCGGTTTTTGTAGCACGTACTTCAAATCTTCCAGATTAGGGTTTCAAATTATGGTTTCAATTTTAAGCACTCTTTTACAATGTTATACACTCCGTTTCTTTGACATTCTATTATAAATGATCGAGCCTGATCAATCCTGACAAAAATTTTGACAAATGTCGAGAGGTACTCGGATTTTTTTTGCACGTGCTTCAAACATCCCAGATTAGGGTTTCGATTATAAGCACTGTTTTGCTGTTTTATTTATGCACTCCGTTTCTTCGAAATTCTATTATAAATCATTATGCCTGATCATTCCCCACTAAAATTTTAAAAAACGTAGTCTGTTACTCAGTTTATTTAGCACATGCTTCAAACGCCCTGGATTAGGGTTTCCAGATTAGGGTTTCAAATTTAAGCAATCGTTTACTGTTTTATACACTCCGTTTCTTCGAAATTCTATTCTAAATCATGAAGCCTAACCATTCCCCACAAAAATTTCTTAAAATGTCGCATATAACTCGGTTTTTATAGCACGTACTTCAGACCTTCTAGATTAGGGTTTTCAAATTATTGTTTCAATTTTAAGCACTCTTTTACTATTTTATACACTCCGTTTCTTTGACATTCTATTATAAATGATCGAGCCTGATCAATCCTGACAAAACTTTTGATAAATTTCGAGCGGTACTCGGATTTTTTTTGCACGTGCTTCAACCATCCCAGATTAGGGTTTCGATTATAAGCACTATTTTGCTGTTTTATTTATGCACTCCGTTTCTTCGAAATTCTATTATAAATCATTATGCCTGATCATTCCCCACTAAAATTTTGAAAAACGTAGACTGTTAATCAGTTTATTTAGCACATGCTTCAAACGCCCTAGATTAGGGTTTCCAGATTAGGGTTTCAATTTTAAGCGATCGTTTACTGTTTTATACACTCCGTTTCTTCGAAATTCTATTCTAAATCATGAAGCCTAATCATTCCCTACAAAAATTTCTTAAAATGTCGCATATTACTCGGTTTTTATAGCACGTACTTCAAACCTTCCAGATTAGGGTTTTCAAATTATGGTTTCAATTTTAAGCACTCTTTTACTATTTTATACACTCCGTTTCTTTGACATTCTATTATAAATGATCGAGCCTGATCAATCCTGACAAAAATTTTGACAAATTTCGAGCGGTACTCGGATTTTTTTTTGCACGTGCTTCAACCATCCCAGATTAGGGTTTCGATTATAAGCACTATTTTGCTGTTTTATTTATGCACTCCGTTTTTTCGAAATTCTATTATAAATCATTATGCCTGATCATTCCCCACTAAAATTTTGAAAAACGTAGACTATTACTCAGTTTAATTAGCACATGCTTCAAACGCCCTTGATTAGGGTTTCCAGATTAGGGTTTCAATTTTAAGCAATCGTTTACTATTTTATACACTCCGTTTATTCGAAATTCTATTCTAAATCATGAAGCCTAATCATTCCCCACAAAAATTTCTTAAAATGTCGCATATTACTCGGTTTTTATAGCACGTACTTTAAACCTTCCAGATTAGGGTTTCAAATTATGGTTTCAATTTTAAGCACTCTTTTACAATGTTATACACTCCGTTTCTTTGACATTCTATTATAAATGATCGAGCCTGATCAATCCTGACAAAAATTTTGACAAATGTCGAGAGGTACTCGGATTTTTTTTGCACGTGCTTCAAACATCCCAGATTAGGGTTTCGATTATAAGCACTCTTTTGCTGTTTTATTTATGCACTCCGTTTCTTCGAAATTCTATTATAAATCATTATGCCTGATCATTCCCCACTACAATTTTGAAAAACGTAGACTGTTACTCAGTTTATTTAGCACATGCTTAAAACGCCCTGGATTAGGGTTTCAAGATTAGGGTTTCAATTTTAAGCAATCGTTTACTGTTTTATACACTCCGTTTCTTCGAAATTCTATTCTAAATCATGAAGCCTAATCATTCCCCACAAAAATTTCTTAAAATGTCGCATATTACTCGGTTTTTATAGCACGTACTTCAAACCTTCCAGATTAGGGTTTTCAAATTATGGTTTCAATTTTAAGCACTCTTTTACAATGTTATACACTCCGTTTCTTTGACATTCTATTATAAATGATCGAGCCTGATCAATCCTGACAAAAATTTTGAGAAATGTCGAGCGGTACTCGGATTTTTTTTGCACGTGCTTCAAACATCCCAGATTAGGGTTTCGATTATAAGCACTCTTTTGCTGTTTTATTTATGCACTCCGTTTCTTCGAAATTCTATTATAAATCATTATGCCTGATCATTCCCCACTAAAATTTTGAAAAACGTAGACTGTTACTCAGTTTATTTAGCACATGCTTAAAACGCCCTGGATTAGGGTTTCAAGATTAGGGTTTCAATTTTAAGCAATCGTTTACTGTTTTATACACTCCGTTTCTTCGAAATTCTATTCTAAATCATGAAGCCTAATCATTCCCCACAAAAATTTCTTAAAATGTCGCATATTACTCGGTTTTTATAGCACGTACTTCAAACCTTCCAGATTAGGGTTTTCAAATTATGGTTTCAATTTGAAGCACTCTTTTACTATTTTATACACTCCGTTTCTTTGACATTCTATTATAAATGATCGAGCCTGATCAATCCTGACAAAAATTTTGACAAATTTCCAGCGGTACTCGGATTTTTTTTGCACGTGCTTCAACCATCCTAGATTAGGGTTTCGATTATAAGCACTCTTTTGCTGTTTTATTTATGCACTCCGTTTCTTCGAAATTCTATTATAAATCATTATGCCTGATCATTCCCCACTAAAATTTTGAAAAATGTAGACTGTTACTCAGTTTATTTAGCACATGCTTCAAACGCCCTGGATTAGGGTTTCCAGATTAGGGTTTCAATTTTAAGCAATCGTTTACTGTTTTATACACTCCGTTTCTTCGAAATTCTATTCTAAATCATGAAGCCTAATCATTCCCCACAAAAATTTCTTAAAATGTCGCATATTACTCGGTTTTTATAGCACGTACTTCAAACCTTCCAGATTAGGGTTTTCAAATTATGGTTTCAATTTTAAGCACTCTTTTACAATGTTATACACTCCGTTTCTTTGACATTCTATTATAAATGATCGAGCCTGATCCATCCTGACAAAAATTTTGACAAATGTCGAGCGGTACTCGGATTTTTTTTGCACGTGCTTCAACCATCCTAGATTAGGGTTTCGATTATAAGCACTCTTTTGCTGTTTTATTTATGCACTCCGTTTTTTCGAAATTCTATTATAAATCATTATGCCTGATCATTCCCCACTAAAATTTTGAAAAACGTAGACTATTACTCAGTTTAATTAGCACATGCTTCAAACGCCCTTGATTAGGGTTTCCAGATTAGGGTTTCAATTTTAAGCAATCGTTTACTATTTTATACACTCCGTTTATTCGAAATTCTATTCTAAATCATGAAGCCTAATCATTCCCCACAAAAATTTCTTAAAATGTCGCATATTACTCGGTTTTTATAGCACGTACTTTAAACCTTCCAGATTAGGGTTTCAAATTATGGTTTCAATTTTAAGCACTCTTTTACAATGTTATACACTCCGTTTCTTTGACATTCTATTATAAATGATCGAGCCTGATCAATCCTGACAAAAATTTTGACAAATGTCGAGAGGTACTCGGATTTTTTTTGCACGTGCTTCAAACATCCCAGATTAGGGTTTCGATTATAAGCACTCTTTTGCTGTTTTATTTATGCACTCCGTTTCTTCGAAATTCTATTATAAATCATTATGCCTGATCATTCCCCACTACAATTTTGAAAAACGTAGACTGTTACTCAGTTTATTTAGCACATGCTTAAAACGCCCTGGATTAGGGTTTCAAGATTAGGGTTTCAATTTTAAGCAATCGTTTACTGTTTTATACACTCCGTTTCTTCGAAATTCTATTCTAAATCATGAAGCCTAATCATTCCCCACAAAAATTTCTTAAAATGTCGCATATTACTCGGTTTTTATAGCACGTACTTCAAACCTTCCAGATTAGGGTTTTCAAATTATGGTTTCAATTTTAAGCACTCTTTTACAATGTTATACACTCCGTTTCTTTGACATTCTATTATAAATGATCGAGCCTGATCAATCCTGACAAAAATTTTGAGAAATGTCGAGCGGTACTCGGATTTTTTTTGCACGTGCTTCAAACATCCCAGATTAGGGTTTCGATTATAAGCACTCTTTTGCTGTTTTATTTATGCACTCCGTTTCTTCGAAATTCTATTATAAATCATTATGCCTGATCATTCCCCACTAAAATTTTGAAAAATGTAGACTGTTACTCAGTTTATTTAGCACATGCTTCAAACGCCCTGGATTAGGGTTTCCAGATTAGGGTTTCAATTTTAAGCAATCGTTTACTGTTTTATACACTCCGTTTCTTCGAAATTCTATTCTAAATCATGAAGCCTAATCATTCCCCACAAAAATTTCTTAAAATGTCGCATATTACTCGGTTTTTATAGCACGTACTTCAAACCTTCCAGATTAGGGTTTTCAAATTATGGTTTCAATTTTAAGCACTCTTTTACAATGTTATACACTCCGTTTCTTTGACATTCTATTATAAATGATCGAGCCTGATCAATCCTGACAAAAATTTTGAGAAATGTCGAGCGGTACTCGGATTTTTTTTGCACGTGCTTCAAACATCCCAGATTAGGGTTTCGATTATAAGCACTCTTTTGCTGTTTTATTTATGCACTCCGTTTCTTCGAAATTCTATTATAAATCATTATGCCTGATCATTCCCCACTAAAATTTTGAAAAACGTAGACTGTTACTCAGTTTATTTAGCACATGCTTAAAACGCCCTGGATTAGGGTTTCAAGATTAGGGTTTCAATTTTAAGCAATCGTTTACTGTTTTATACACTCCGTTTCTTCGAAATTCTATTCTAAATCATGAAGCCTAATCATTCCCCACAAAAATTTCTTAAAATGTCGCATATTACTCGGTTTTTATAGCACGTACTTCAAACCTTCCAGATTAGGGTTTTCAAATTATGGTTTCAATTTGAAGCACTCTTTTACTATTTTATACACTCCGTTTCTTTGACATTCTATTATAAATGATCGAGCCTGATCAATCCTGACAAAAATTTTGACAAATTTCCAGCGGTACTCGGATTTTTTTTGCACGTGCTTCAACCATCCTAGATTAGGGTTTCGATTATAAGCACTCTTTTGCTGTTTTATTTATGCACTCCGTTTCTTCGAAATTCTATTATAAATCATTATGCCTGATCATTCCCCACTAAAATTTTGAAAAATGTAGACTGTTACTCAGTTTATTTAGCACATGCTTCAAACGCCCTGGATTAGGGTTTCCAGATTAGGGTTTCAATTTTAAGCAATCGTTTTCTGTTTTATACACTCCGTTTCTTCGAAATTCTATTCTAAATCATGAAGCCTAATCATTCCCAACAAAAATTTCTTAAAATGTCGCATATTACTCGGTTTTTATAGCACGTACTTCAAACCTTCCAGATTAGGGTTTTCAAATTATGGTTTCAATTTGAAGCACTCTTTTACTATTTTATACACTCCGTTTCTTTGACATTCTATTATAAATGATCGAGCCTGATCAATCCTGACAAAAATTTTGACAAATTTCCAGCGGTACTCGGATTTTTTTTGCACGTGCTTCAACCATCCTAGATTAGGGTTTCGATTATAAGCACTCTTTTGCTGTTTTATTTATGCACTCCGTTTCTTCGAAATTCTATTATAAATCATTATGCCTGATCATTCCCCACTAAAATTTTGAAAAATGTAGACTGTTACTCAGTTTATTTAGCACATGCTTCAAACGCCCTGGATTAGGGTTTCCAGATTAGGGTTTCAATTTTAAGCAATCGTTTACTGTTTTATACACTCCGTTTCTTCGAAATTCTATTCTAAATCATGAAGCCTAATCATTCCCCACAAAAATTTCTTAAAATGTCGCATATTACTCGGTTTTTATAGCACGTACTTCAAACCTTCCAGATTAGGGTTTTCAAATTATGGTTTCAATTTTAAGCACTCTTTTACAATGTTATACACTCCGTTTCTTTGACATTCTATTATAAATGATCGAGCCTGATCAATCCTGACAAAAATTTTGAGAAATGTCGAGCGGTACTCGGATTTTTTTTGCACGTGCTTCAAACATCCCAGATTAGGGTTTCGATTATAAGCACTCTTTTGCTGTTTTATTTATGCACTCCGTTTCTTCGAAATTCTATTATAAATCATTATGCCTGATCATTCCCCACTAAAATTTTGAAAAACGTAGACTGTTACTCAGTTTATTTAGCACATGCTTAAAACGCCCTGGATTAGGGTTTCAAGATTAGGGTTTCAATTTTAAGCAATCGTTTACTGTTTTATACACTCCGTTTCTTCGAAATTCTATTCTAAATCATGAAGCCTAATCATTCCCCACAAAAATTTCTTAAAATGTCGCATATTACTCGGTTTTTATAGCACGTACTTCAAACCTTCCAGATTAGGGTTTTCAAATTATGGTTTCAATTTGAAGCACTCTTTTACTATTTTATACACTCCGTTTCTTTGACATTCTATTATAAATGATCGAGCCTGATCAATCCTGACAAAAATTTTGACAAATTTCCAGCGGTACTCGGATTTTTTTTGCACGTGCTTCAACCATCCTAGATTAGGGTTTCGATTATAAGCACTCTTTTGCTGTTTTATTTATGCACTCCGTTTCTTCGAAATTCTATTATAAATCATTATGCCTGATCATTCCCCACTAAAATTTTGAAAAATGTAGACTGTTACTCAGTTTATTTAGCACATGCTTCAAACGCCCTGGATTAGGGTTTCCAGATTAGGGTTTCAATTTTAAGCAATCGTTTACTGTTTTATACACTCCGTTTCTTCGAAATTCTATTCTAAATCATGAAGCCTAATCATTCCCAACAAAAATTTCTTAAAATGTCGCATATTACTCGGTTTTTATAGCACGTACTTCAAACCTTCCAGATTAGGGTTTTCAAATTATGGTTTCAATTTGAAGCACTCTTTTACTATTTTATACACTCCGTTTCTTTGACATTCTATTATAAATGATCGAGCCTGATCAATCCTGACAAAAATTTTGACAAATTTCCAGCGGTACTCGGATTTTTTTTGCACGTGCTTCAACCATCCTAGATTAGGGTTTCGATTATAAGCACTATTTTGCTGTTTTATTTATGCACTCCGTTTTGTCGAAATTCTATTATAAATCATTATGCCTGATCATTCCCCACTAAAATTTTGAAAAACGTAGACTGTTACTCAGTTTATTTAGCACATGCTTCAAACGCCCTGGATTAGGGTTTCCAGATTAGGGTTTCAATTTTAAGCAATCGTTTACTGTTTTATACACTCCGTTTCTTCGAAATTCTATTCTAAATCATGAAGCCTAATCATTCCCCACAAAAATTTCTTAAAATGTCGCATATTACTCGGTTTTTATAGCACGTACTTCAAACCTTCCAGATTAGGGTTTTCAAATTATGGTTTCAATTTTAAGCACTCTTTTACAATGTTATACACTCCGTTTCTTTGACATTCTATTATAAATGATCGAGCCTGATCAATCCTGACAAAAATTTTGAGAAATGTCGAGCGGTACTCGGATTTTTTTTGCACGTGCTTCAAACATCCCAGATTAGGGTTTCGATTATAAGCACTCTTTTGCTGTTTTATTTATGCACTCCGTTTCTTCGAAATTCTATTATAAATCATTATGCCTGATCATTCCCCACTAAAATTTTGAAAAACGTAGACTGTTACTCAGTTTATTTAGCACATGCTTAAAACGCCCTGGATTAGGGTTTCAAGATTAGGGTTTCAATTTTAAGCAATCGTTTACTGTTTTATACACTCCGTTTCTTCGAAATTCTATTCTAAATCATGAAGCCTAATCATTCCCCACAAAAATTTCTTAAAATGTCGCATATTACTCGGTTTTTATAGCACGTACTTCAAACCTTCCAGATTAGGGTTTTCAAATTATGGTTTCAATTTGAAGCACTCTTTTACTATTTTATACACTCCGTTTCTTTGACATTCTATTATAAATGATCGAGCCTGATCAATCCTGACAAAAATCTTGACAAATTTCCAGCGGTACTCGGATTTTTTTTGCACGTGCTTCAACCATCCTAGATTAGGGTTTCGATTATAAGCACTCTTTTGCTGTTTTATTTATGCACTCCGTTTCTTCGAAATTCTATTATAAATCATTATGCCTGATCATTCCCCACTAAAATTTTGAAAAATGTAGACTGTTACTCAGTTTATTTAGCACATGCTTCAAACGCCCTGGATTAGGGTTTCCAGATTAGGGTTTCAATTTTAAGCAATCGTTTACTGTTTTATACACTCCGTTTCTTCGAAATTCTATTCTAAATCATGAAGCCTAATCATTCCCAACAAAAATTTCTTAAAATGTCGCATATTACTCGGTTTTTATAGCACGTACTTCAAACCTTCCAGATTAGGGTTTTCAAATTATGGTTTCAATTTGAAGCACTCTTTTACTATTTTATACACTCCGTTTCTTTGACATTCTATTATAAATGATCGAGCCTGATCAATCCTGACAAAAATTTTGACAAATTTCCAGCGGTACTCGGATTTTTTTTGCACGTGCTTCAACCATCCTAGATTAGGGTTTCGATTATAAGCACTATTTTGCTGTTTTATTTATGCACTCCGTTTTGTCGAAATTCTATTATAAATCATTATGCCTGATCATTCCCCACTAAAATTTTGAAAAACGTAGACTGTTACTCAGTTTATTTAGCACATGCTTCAAACGCCCTGGATTAGGGTTTCCAGATTAGGGTTTCAATTTTAAGCAATCGTTTACTGTTTTATACACTCCGTTTCTTCGAAATTCTATTCTAAATCATGAAGCCTAATCATTCCCCACAAAAATTTCTTAAAATGTCGCATATTACTCGGTTTTTATAGCACGTACTTCAAACCTTCCAGATTAGGGTTTTCAAATTATGGTTTCAATTTGAAGCACTCTTTTACTATTTTATACACTCCGTTTCTTTGACATTCTATTATAAATGATCGAGCCTGATCAATCCTGACAAAAATCTTGACAAATTTCCAGCGGTACTCGGATTTTTTTTGCACGTGCTTCAACCATCCTAGATTAGGGTTTCGATTATAAGCACTCTTTTGCTGTTTTATTTATGCACTCCGTTTCTTCGAAATTCTATTATAAATCATTATGCCTGATCATTCCCCACTAAAATTTTGAAAAATGTAGACTGTTACTCAGTTTATTTAGCACATGCTTCAAACGCCCTGGATTAGGGTTTCCAGATTAGGGTTTCAATTTTAAGCAATCGTTTACTGTTTTATACACTCCGTTTCTTCGAAATTCTATTCTAAATCATGAAGCCTAATCATTCCCAACAAAAATTTCTTAAAATGTCGCATATTACTCGGTTTTTATAGCACGTACTTCAAACCTTCCAGATTAGGGTTTTCAAATTATGGTTTCAATTTGAAGCACTCTTTTACTATTTTATACACTCCGTTTCTTTGACATTCTATTATAAATGATCGAGCCTGATCAATCCTGACAAAAATTTTGACAAATTTCCAGCGGTACTCGGATTTTTTTTGCACGTGCTTCAACCATCCTAGATTAGGGTTTCGATTATAAGCACTATTTTGCTGTTTTATTTATGCACTCCGTTTTGTCGAAATTCTATTATAAATCATTATGCCTGATCATTCCCCACTAAAATTTTGAAAAACGTAGACTGTTACTCAGTTTATTTAGCACATGCTTCAAACGCCCTGGATTAGGGTTTCCAGATTAGGGTTTCAATTTTAAGCAATCGTTTACTGTTTTATACACTCCGTTTCTTCGAAATTCTATTCTAAATCATGAAGCCTAATCATTCCCCACAAAAATTTCTTAAAATGTCGCATATTACTCGGTTTTTATAGCACGTACTTCAAACCTTCCAGATTAGGGTTTTCAAATTATGGTTTCAATTTTAAGCACTCTTTTACAATGTTATACACTCCGTTTCTTTGACATTCTATTATAAATGATCGAGCCTGATCAATCCTGACAAAAATTTTGAGAAATGTCGAGCGGTACTCGGATTTTTTTTGCACGTGCTTCAAACATCCCAGATTAGGGTTTCGATTATAAGCACTCTTTTGCTGTTTTATTTATGCACTCCGTTTCTTCGAAATTCTATTATAAATCATTATGCCTGATCATTCCCCACTAAAATTTTGAAAAACGTAGACTGTTACTCAGTTTATTTAGCACATGCTTAAAACGCCCTGGATTAGGGTTTCAAGATTAGGGTTTCAATTTTAAGCAATCGTTTACTGTTTTATACACTCCGTTTCTTCGAAATTCTATTCTAAATCATGAAGCCTAATCATTCCCCACAAAAATTTCTTAAAATGTCGCATATTACTCGGTTTTTATAGCACGTACTTCAAACCTTCCAGATTAGGGTTTTCAAATTATGGTTTCAATTTGAAGCACTCTTTTACTATTTTATACACTCCGTTTCTTTGACATTCTATTATAAATGATCGAGCCTGATCAATCCTGACAAAAATCTTGACAAATTTCCAGCGGTACTCGGATTTTTTTTGCACGTGCTTCAACCATCCTAGATTAGGGTTTCGATTATAAGCACTCTTTTGCTGTTTTATTTATGCACTCCGTTTCTTCGAAATTCTATTATAAATCATTATGCCTGATCATTCCCCACTAAAATTTTGAAAAATGTAGACTGTTACTCAGTTTATTTAGCACATGCTTCAAACGCCCTGGATTACGGTTTCCAGATTAGGGTTTCAATTTTAAGCAATCGTTTACTGTTTTATACACTCCGTTTCTTCGAAATTCTATTCTAAATCACGAAGCCTAATCATTCCCCACAAAAATTTCTTAAAATGTTGCATATTACTCGGTTTTTATAGCACGTACTTCAAACCTTCCAGATTAGGGTTTTCAAATTATGGTTTCAATTTTAAACACTCTTTTACTATGTTAGACACTCCGTTTCTTTGACATTCTATTATAAATGATCGAGCCTGATCAATCCTGACAAAAATTTTGACAAATTTCGAGCGGTACTCGGATTTTTTTTGCACGTGCTTCAAACATCCCAGATTAGGGTTTCGATTATAAGCACTCTTTTGCTGTTTTATTTATGCACTCCGTTTCTTCGAAATTCTATTATAAATCATTATGCCTGATCATTCCCCACTAAAATTTTAAAAAACGTAGACTGTTACTCAGTTTATTTAGCAAATGCTTCAAACGCCTTGGATTAGGGTTTCCAGATTAGGGTTTCAATTTTAAGCAATCGTTTACTGTTTTATACACTCCGTTTCTTCGAAATTCTATTCTAAATCATGAAGCCTAATCATTCCCCACAAAAATTTCTTAAAATGTCGCATATTACTCGGTTTTTGTAGCACGTACTTCAAATCTTCCAGATTAGGGTTTTCAAATTATGGTTTCAATTTTATGCACTCTTTTACAATGTTATACACTCCGTTTCTTTGACATTCTATTATAAATGATCGAGCCTGATCAATCCTGACAAAAATTTTGACAAATGTCGAGCGGTACTCGGATTTTTTTTGCACGTGGTTCAAACATCCCAGATTAGGGTTTCGATTATAAGCACTCTTTTGCTGTTTTATTTATGCACTCCGTTTCTTCGAAATTCTATTATAAATCATTATGCCTGATCATTCCCCACTAAAATTTTGAAAAACGTAGACTGTTACTCAGTTTATTTAGCACATGCTTAAAACGCCCTGGATTAGGGTTTCAAGATTAGGGTTTCAATTTTAAGCAATCGTTTACTATTTTATACAATCCGTTTCTTCGAAATTCTATTCTAAATCATGAAGCCTAATCATTCCCCACAAAAATTTCTTAAAATGTCGCATATTACTCGGTTTTTATAGCACGTACTTCAAACCTTCCAGATTAGGGTTTTCAAATTATGGTTTCAATTTGAAGCACTCTTTTACTATTTTATACACTCCGTTTCTTTGACATTCTATTATAAATGATCGAGCCTGATCAATCCTGACAAAAATTTTGAAAAATTTCGAGCGGTACTCGGATTTTTTTTGCACGTGCTTCAACCATCCTAGATTAGGGTTTCGATTATAAGCACTCTTTTGCTGTTTTATTTATGCACTCTGTTTTTTCGAAATTCTATTATAAATCATTATGCCTGATCATTCCCCACTAAAATTTTGAAAAACGTAGACTGCTACTCAGTTTATTTAGCACATGCTTCAAACGCCCTGGATTAGGGTTTCCAGATTAGGGTTTCAATTTTAAGCAATCGTTTACTGTTTTATACACTCCGTTTCTTCGAAATTCTATTCTAAATCACGAAGCCTAATCATTCCCCACAAAAATTTCTTAAAATGTCGCATATTACTCGGTTTTTATAGCACGTACTTCAAACCTTCCAGATTAGGGTTTTCAAATTATGGTTTCAATTTGAAGCACTCTTTTACTATTTTATACACTCCGTTTCTTTGACATTCTATTATAAATGATCGAGCCTGATCAATCCTGACAAAAATTTTGACAAATTTCGAGCGGTACTCGGATTTTTTTTGCACGTGCTTCAAACATCCCAGATTAGGGTTTCGATTATAAGCACTCTTTTGCTGTTTTATTTATGCACTCCGTTTCTTCGAAATTCTATTATAAATCATTATGCCTGATCATTCCCCACTAAAATTTTAAAAAACGTAGACTGTTACTCAGTTTATTTAGCACATGCTTAAAACGCCCTGGATTAGGGTTTCAAGATTAGGGTTTCAATTTTAAGCAATCGTTTACTATTTTATACACTCCGTTTCTTCGAAATTCTATTCTAAATCATGAAGCCTAATCATTCCCCACAAAAATTTCTTAAAATGTCGCAGATTACTCGGTTTTTATAGCACGTACTTCAAACCTTCCAGATTAGGGTTTTCAAATTATGGTTTCAATTTGAAGCACTCTTTTACTATTTTATACACTCCGTTTCTTTGACATTCTATTATAAATGATCGAGCCTGATCAATCCTGACAAAAATTTTGAAAAATTTCGAGCGGTACTCGGATTTTTTTTGCACGTGCTTCAACCATCCTAGATTAGGGTTTCGATTATAAGCACTCTTTTGCTGTTTTATTTATGCACTCCGTTTTTTCGAAATTCTATTATAAATCATTATGCCTGATCATTCCCCACTAAAATTTTGAAAAACGTAGACTGTTACTCAGTTTATTTAGCACATGCTTCAAACGCCCTGGATTAGGGTTTCCAGATTAGGGTTTCAATTTTAAGCAATCGTTTACTGTTTTATACACTCCGTTTCTTCGAAATTCTATTCTAAATCACGAAGCCTAATCATTCCCCACAAAAATTTCTTAAAATGTCGCATATTACTCGGTTTTTATAGCACGTACTTCAAACCTTCCAGATTAGGGTTTTCAAATTATGGTTTCAATTTTAAACACTCTTTTACTATGTTAGACACTCCGTTTCTTTGACATTCTATTATAAATGATCGAGCCTGATCAATCCTGACAAAAATTTTGACAAATTTCGAGCGGTACTCGGATTTTTTTTGCACGTGCTTCAAACATCCCAGATTAGGGTTTCGATTATAAGCACTCTTTTGCTGTTTTATTTATGCACTCCGTTTCTTCGAAATTCTATTATAAATCATTATGCCTGATCATTCCCCACTAAAATTTTAAAAAACGAAGACTATTACTCAGTTTATTTAGCACATGCTTAAAACGCCCTGGATTAGGGTTTCAAGATTAGGGTTTCAATTTTAAGCAATCGTTTACTGTTTTATACACTCCGTTTCTTCGAAATTCTATTCTAAATCATGAAGCCTAATCATTCCCAACAAAAATTTCTTAAAATGTCGCATATTACTCGGTTTTTGTAGCACGTACTTCAAATCTTCCAGATTAGGGTTTTCAAATTATGGTTTCAATTTTAAGCACTCTTTTACAATGTTATACACTCCGTTTCTTTGACATTCTATTATAAATGATCGAGCCTGATCAATCCTGACAAAAATTTTGACAAATGTCGAGCGGTACTCGGATTTTTTTTGCACGTGCTTCAAACATCCCAGATTAGGGTTTCGATTATAAGCACTCTTTTGCTGTTTTATTTATGCACTCCGTTTCTTCGAAATTCTATTATAAATCATTATGCCTGATCATTCCCCACTAAAATTTTGGAAAACGTAGACTGTTACTCAGTTTATTTAGCACATGCTTAAAACGCCCTGGATTAGGGTTTCAAGATTAGGGTTTCAATTTTAAGCAATCGTTTACTGTTTTATACACTCCGTTTATTCGAAATTCTATTCTAAATCATGAAGCCTAATCATTCCCCACAAAAATTTCTTAAAATGTCGCATATTACTCGGTTTTTATAGCACGTACTTCAAACCTTCCAGATTAGGGTTTTCAAATTATGGTTTCAATTTGAAGCACTCTTTTACTATTTTATACACTCCGTTTCTTTGACATTCTATTATAAATGATCGAGCCTGATCAATCCTGACAAAAATTTTGAAAAATTTCGAGCGGTACTCGGATTTTTTTTGCACGTGCTTCAACCATCCTAGATTAGGGTTTCGATTATAAGCACTCTTTTGCTGTTTTATTTATGCACTCCGTTTTTTCGAAATTCTATTATAAATCATTATGCCTGATCATTCCCCACTAAAATTTTAAAAAACGTAGACTGTTACTCAGTTTATTTAGCAAATGCTTCAAACGCCCTTGATTAGGGTTTCCAGATTAGGGTTTCAATTTTAAGCAATCGTTTACTGTTTTATACACTCCGTTTCTTCGAAATTCTATTCTAAATCATGAAGCCTAATCATTCCCCACAAAAATTTCTTAAAATGTCGCATATTACTCGGTTTTTGTAGCACGTACTTCAAATCTTCAAGATTAGGGTTTTCAAATTATGGTTTCAATTTTAAGCACTCTTTTACAATGTTATACACTCCGTTTCTTTGACATTCTATTATAAATGATCGAGCCTGATCAATCCTGACAAAAATTTTGACAAATGTCGAGCGGTACTCGGATTTTTTTTGCACGTGCTTCAAACATCCCAGATTAGGGTTTCGATTATAAGCACTCTTTTGCTGTTTTATTTATGCACTCCGTTTCTTCGAAATTCTATTATAAATCATTATGCCTGATCATTCCCCACTAAAATTTTGAAAAACGTAGACTGTTACTCAGTTTATTTAGCACATGCTTCAAACGCCCTGGATTAGGGTTTCCAGATTAGGGTTTCAATTTTAAGCAATCGTTTACTGTTTTATACACTCCGTTTCTTCGAAATTCTATTCTAAATCACGAAGCCTAATCATTCCCCACAAAAATTTCTTAAAATGTCGCATATTACTCGGTTTTTATAGCACGTACTTCAAACCTTCCAGATTAGGGTTTTCAAATTATGGTTTCAATTTTAAACACTCTTTTACTATGTTAGACACTCCGTTTCTTTGACATTCTATTATAAATGATCGAGCCTGATCAATCCTGACAAAAATTTTGACAAATTTCGAGCGGTACTCGGATTTTTTTTGCACGTGCTTCAAACATCCCAGATTAGGGTTTCGATTATAAGCACTCTTTTGCTGTTTTATTTATGCACTCCGTTTCTTCGAAATTCTATTATAAATCATTATGCCTGATCATTCCCCACTAAAATTTTAAAAAACGAAGACTATTACTCAGTTTATTTAGCACATGCTTAAAACGCCCTGGATTAGGGTTTCAAGATTAGGGTTTCAATTTTAAGCAATCGTTTACTGTTTTATACACTCCGTTTCTTCGAAATTCTATTCTAAATCATGAAGCCTAATCATTCCCAACAAAAATTTCTTAAAATGTCGCATATTACTCGGTTTTTGTAGCACGTACTTCAAATCTTCCAGATTAGGGTTTTCAAATTATGGTTTCAATTTTAAGCACTCTTTTACAATGTTATACACTCCGTTTCTTTGACATTCTATTATAAATGATCGAGCCTGATCAATCCTGACAAAAATTTTGACAAATGTCGAGCGGTACTCGGATTTTTTTTGCACGTGCTTCAAACATCCCAGATTAGGGTTTCGATTATAAGCACTCTTTTGCTGTTTTATTTATGCACTCCGTTTCTTCGAAATTCTATTATAAATCATTATGCCTGATCATTCCCCACTAAAATTTTGGAAAACGTAGACTGTTACTCAGTTTATTTAGCACATGCTTAAAACGCCCTGGATTAGGGTTTCAAGATTAGGGTTTCAATTTTAAGCAATCGTTTACTGTTTTATACACTCCGTTTATTCGAAATTCTATTTTAAATCATGAAGCCTAATCATTCCCCACAAAAATTTCTTAAAATGTCGCATATTACTCGGTTTTTATAGCACGTACTTCAAACCTTCCAGATTAGGGTTTTCAAATTATGGTTTCAATTTGAAGCACTCTTTTACTATTTTATACACTCCGTTTCTTTGACATTCTATTATAAATGATCGAGCCTGATCAATCCTGACAAAAATTTTGAAAAATTTCGAGCGGTACTCGGATTTTTTTTGCACGTGCTTCAACCATCCTAGATTAGGGTTTCGATTATAAGCACTCTTTTGCTGTTTTATTTATGCACTCCGTTTTTTCGAAATTCTATTATAAATCATTATGCCTGATCATTCCCCACTAAAATTTTAAAAAACGTAGACTGTTACTCAGTTTATTTAGCAAATGCTTCAAACGCCCTTGATTAGGGTTTCCAGATTAGGGTTTCAATTTTAAGCAATCGTTTACTGTTTTATACACTCCGTTTCTTCGAAATTCTATTCTAAATCATGAAGCCTAATCATTCCCCACAAAAATTTCTTAAAATGTCGCATATTACTCGGTTTTTGTAGCACGTACTTCAAATCTTCAAGATTAGGGTTTTCAAATTATGGTTTCAATTTTAAGCACTCTTTTACAATGTTATACACTCCGTTTCTTTGACATTCTATTATAAATGATCGAGCCTGATCAATCCTGACAAAAATTTTGACAAATGTCGAGCGGTACTCGGATTTTTTTTGCACGTGCTTCAAACATCCCAGATTAGGGTTTCGATTATAAGCACTCTTTTGCTGTTTTATTTATGCACTCCGTTTCTTCGAAATTCTATTATAAATCATTATGCCTGATCATTCCCCACTAAAATTTTGAAAAACGTAGACTGTTACTCAGTTTATTTAGCACATGCTTAAAACGCCCTGGATTAGGGTTTCAAGATTAGGGTTTCAATTTTAAGCAATCGTTTACTGTTTTATACACTCCGTTTATTCGAAATTCTATTCTAAATCATGAAGCCTAATCATTCCCCACAAAAATTTCTTAAAATGTCGCATATTACTCGGTTTTTATAGCACGTACTTCAAACCTTCGAGATTAGGGTTTTCAAATTATGGTTTCAATTTTAAGCACTCTTTTACTATTTTATACACTCCGTTTCTTTGACATTCTATTATAAATGATCGAGCCTGATCAATCCTGACAAAAATTTTGACAAATGTCGAGCGGTACTCGGATTTTTTTTGCACGTGCTTCAACCATCCTAGATTAGGGTTTCGATTATAAGCACTCTTTTGCTGTTTTATTTATGCACTCCGTTTTTTCGAAATTCTATTATAAATCATTATGCCTGATCATTCCCCACTAAAATTTTGAAAAACGTAGACTGTTACTCAGTTTATTTAGCACATGCTTCAAACGCCCTGGATTAGGGTTTCCAGATTAGGGTTTCAATTTTAAGCAATCGTTTACTGTTTTATACACTCCGTTTCTTCGAAATTCTATTCTAAATCACGAAGCCTAATCATTCCCCACAAAAATTTCTTAAAATGTCGCATATTACTCGGTTTTTATAGCACGTACTTCAAACCTTCCAGATTAGGGTTTTCAAATTATGGTTTCAATTTTAAACACTCTTTTACTATGTTAGACACTCCGTTTCTTTGACATTCTATTATAAATGATCGAGCCTGATCAATCCTGACAAAAATTTTGACAAATTTCGAGCGGTACTCGGATTTTTTTTGCACGTGCTTCAAACATCCCAGATTAGGGTTTCGATTATAAGCACTCTTTTGCTGTTTTATTTATGCACTCCGTTTCTTCGAAATTCTATTATAAATCATTATGCCTGATCATTCCCCACTAAAATTTTAAAAAACGTAGACTGTTACTCAGTTTATTTAGCAAATGCTTCAAACGCCCTGGATTAGGGTTTCCAGATTAGGGTTTCAATTTTAAGCAATCGTTTACTGTTTTATACACTCCGTTTCTTCGAAATTCTATTCTAAATCATGAAGCCTAATCATTCCCCACAAAAATTTCTTAAAATGTCGCATATTACTCGGTTTTTGTAGCACGTACTTCAAATCTTCCAGATTAGGGTTTTCAAATTATGGTTTCAATTTTAAGCACTCTTTTACAATGTTATACACTCCGTTTCTTTGACATTCTACTATAAATGATCGAGCCTGATCAATCCTGACAAAAATTTTGACAAATGTCGAGCGGCACTCGGATTTTTTTTGCACGTGCTTCAAACATCCCAGATTAGGGTTTCGATTATAAGCACTCTTTTGCTGTTTTATTTATGCACTCCGTTTCTTCGAAATTCTATTATAAATCATTATGCCTGATCATTCCCCACTAAAATTTTGAAAAACGTAGACTGTTACTCAGTTTATTAAGCACATGCTTAAAACGCCCTGGATTAGGGTTTCAAGATTAGGGTTTCAATTTTAAGCAATCGTTTACTGTTTTATACACTCCGTTTATTCGAAATTCTATTCTAAATCATGAAGCCTAATCATTCCCCACAAAAATTTCTTAAAATGTCGCATATTACTCGGTTTTTGTAGCACGTACTTCAAATCTTCAAGATTAGGGTTTTCAAATTATGGTTTCAATTTTAAGCACTCTTTTACAATGTTATACACTCCGTTTCTTTGACATTCTATTATAAATGATCGAGCCTGATCAATCCTGACAAAAATTTTGACAAATGTCGAGCGGTACTCGGATTTTTTTTGCACGTGCTTCAAACATCCCAGATTAGGGTTTCGATTATAAGCACTCTTTTGCTGTTTTATTTATGCACTCCGTTTCTTCGAAATTCTATTATAAATCATTATGCCTGATCATTCCCCACTAAAATTTTGAAAAACGTAGACTGTTACTCAGTTTATTTAGCACATGCTTAAAACGCCCTGGATTAGGGTTTCAAGATTAGGGTTTCAATTTTAAGCAATCGTTTACTGTTTTATACACTCCGTTTATTCGAAATTCTATTCTAAATCATGAAGCCTAATCATTCCCCACAAAAATTTCTTAAAATGTCGCATATTACTCGGTTTTTATAGCACGTACTTCAAACCTTCTAGATTAGGGTTTTCAAATTATGGTTTCAATTTTAAGCACTCTTTTACTATTTTATACACTCCGTTTCTTTGACATTCTATTATAAATGATCGAGCCTGATCAATCCTGACAAAAATTTTGACAAATGTCGAGCGGTACTCGGATTTTTTTTGCACGTGCTTCAACCATCCTAGATTAGGGTTTCGATTATTAAGCACTCTTTTGCTGTTTTATTTATGCACTCCGTTTTTTCGAAATTCTATTATAAATCATTATGCCTGATCATTCCCCACTAAAATTTTGAAAAACGTAGACTGTTACTCAGTTTATTTAGCACATGCTTCAAACGCCCTGGATTAGGGTTTCAAGATTAGGGTTTCAATTTTAAGCAATCGTTTACTGTTTTATACACTCCGTTTCTTCGAAATTCTATTCTAAATCACGAAGCCTAATCATTCCCCACAAAAATTTCTTAAAATGTCGCATATTACTCGGTTTTTATAGCACGTACTTCAAACCTTCCAGATTAGGGTTTTCAAATTATGGTTTCAATTTTAAACACTCTTTTACTATGTTAGACACTCCGTTTCTTTGACATTCTATTATAAATGATCGAGCCTGATCAATCCTGACAAAAATTTTGACAAATTTCGAGCGGTACTCGGATTTTTTTTGCACGTGCTTCAAACATCCCAGATTAGGGTTTCGATTATAACCACTCTTTTGCTGTTTTATTTATGCACTCCGTTTCTTCGAAATTCTATTATAAATCATTATGCCTGATCATTCCCCACTAAAATTTTAAAAAACGTAGACTGTTACTCAGTTTATTTAGCAAATGCTTCAAACGCCCTGGATTAGGGTTTCCAGATTAGGGTTTCAATTTTAAGCAATCGTTTACTGTTTTATACACTCCGTTTCTTCGAAATTCTATTCTAAATCATGAAGCCTAATCATTCCCCACAAAAATTTCTTAAAATGTCGCATATTACTCGGTTTTTGTAGCACGTACTTCAAATCTTCAAGATTAGGGTTTTCAAATTATGGTTTCAATTTTAAGCACTCTTTTACAATGTTATACACTCCGTTTCTTTGACATTCTATTATAAATGATCGAGCCTGATCAATCCTGACAAAAATTTTGACAAATGTCGAGCGGTACTCGGATTTTTTTTGCACGTGCTTCAAACATCCCAGATTAGGGTTTCGATTATAAGCACTCTTTTGCTGTTTTATTTATGCACTCCGTTTCTTCGAAATTCTATTATAAATCATTATGCCTGATCATTCCCCACTAAAAATTTGAAAAACGTAGACTGTTACTCAGTTTATTTAGCACATGCTTAAAACGCCCTGGATTAGGGTTTCAAGATTAGGGTTTCAATTTTAAGCAATCGTTTACTGTTTTATACACTCCGTTTATTCGAAATTCTATTCTAAATCATGAAGCCTAATCATTCCCCACAAAAATTTCTTAAAATGTCGCATATTACTCGGTTTTTATAGCACGTACTTCAAACCTTCGAGATTAGGGTTTTCAAATTATGGTTTCAATTTTAAGCACTCTTTTACTATTTTATACACTCCGTTTCTTTGACATTCTATTATAAATGATCGAGCCTGATCAATCCTGACAAAAATTTTGACAAATGTCGAGCGGTACTCGGATTTTTTTTGCACGTGCTTCAACCATCCTAGATTAGGGTTTCGATTATAAGCACTCTTTTGCTGTTTTATTTATGCACTCCGTTTTTTCGAAATTCTATTATAAATCATTATGCCTGATCATTCCCCACTAAAATTTTGAAAAACGTAGACTGTTACTCAGTTTATTTAGCACATGCTTCAAACGCCCTGGATTAGGGTTTCAAGATTAGGGTTTCAATTTTAAGCAATCGTTTACTGTTTTATACACTCCGTTTCTTCGAAATTCTATTCTAAATCACGAAGCCTAATCATTCCCCACAAAAATTTCTTAAAATGTCGCATATTACTCGGTTTTTATAGCACGTACTTCAAACCTTCCAGATTAGGGTTTTCAAATTATGGTTTCAATTTTAAACACTCTTTTACTATGTTAGACACTCCGTTTCTTTGACATTCTATTATAAATGATCGAGCCTGATCAATCCTGACAAAAATTTTGACAAATTTCGAGCGGTACTCGGATTTTTTTTGCACGTGCTTCAAACATCCCAGATTAGGGTTTCGATTATAAGCACTCTTTTGCTGTTTTATTTATGCACTCCGTTTCTTCGAAATTCTATTATAAATCATTATGCCTGATCATTCCCCACTAAAATTTTGAAAAACGTAGACTGTTACTCAGTTTATTAAGCACATGCTTAAAACGCCCTGGATTAGGGTTTCAAGATTAGGGTTTCAATTTTAAGCAATCGTTTACTGTTTTATACACTCCGTTTATTCGAAATTCTATTCTAATTCATGAAGCCTAATCATTCCCCACAAAAATTTCTTAAAATGTCGCATATTACTCGGTTTTTGTAGCACGTACTTCAAATCTTCAAGATTAGGGTTTTCAAATTATGGTTTCAATTTTAAGCACTCTTTTACAATGTTATACACTCCGTTTCTTTGACATTCTATTATAAATGATCGAGCCTGATCAATCCTGACAAAAATTTTGACAAATGTCGAGCGGTACTCGGATTTTTTTTGCACGTGCTTCAAACATCCCAGATTAGGGTTTCGATTATAAGCACTCTTTTGCTGTTTTATTTATGCACTCCGTTTCTTCGAAATTCTATTATAAATCATTATGCCTGATCATTCCCCACTAAAATTTTGAAAAACGTAGACTGTTACTCAGTTTATTTAGCACATGCTTAAAACGCCCTGGATTAGGGTTTCAAGATTAGGGTTTCAATTTTAAGCAATCGTTTACTGTTTTATACACTCCGTTTATTCGAAATTCTATTCTAAATCATGAAGCCTAATCATTCCCCACAAAAATTTCTTAAAATGTCGCATATTACTCGGTTTTTATAGCACGTACTTCAAACCTTCTAGATTAGGGTTTTCAAATTATGGTTTCAATTTTAAGCACTCTTTTACTATTTTATACACTCCGTTTCTTTGACATTCTATTATAAATGATCGAGCCTGATCAATCCTGACAAAAATTTTGACAAATGTCGAGCGGTACTCGGATTTTTTTTGCACGTGCTTCAACCATCCTAGATTAGGGTTTCGATTATAAGCACTCTTTTGCTGTTTTATTTATGCACTCCGTTTTTTCGAAATTCTATTATAAATCATTATGCCTGATCATTCCCCACTAAAATTTTGAAAAACGTAGACTGTTACTCAGTTTATTTAGCACATGCTTCAAACGCCCTGGATTAGGGTTTCAAGATTAGGGTTTCAATTTTAAGCAATCGTTTACTGTTTTATACACTCCGTTTCTTCGAAATTCTATTCTAAATCACGAAGCCTAATCATTCCCCACAAAAATTTCTTAAAATGTCGCATATTACTCGGTTTTTATAGCACGTACTTCAAACCTTCCAGATTAGGGTTTTCAAATTATGGTTTCAATTTTAAACACTCTTTTACTATGTTAGACACTCCGTTTCTTTGACATTCTATTATAAATGATCGAGCCTGATCAATCCTGACAAAAATTTTGACAAATTTCGAGCGGTACTCGGATTTTTTTTGCACGTGCTTCAAACATCCCAGATTAGGGTTTCGATTATAAGCACTCTTTTGCTGTTTTATTTATGCACTCCGTTTCTTCGAAATTCTATTATAAATCATTATGCCTGATCATTCCCCACTAAAATTTTAAAAAACGTAGACTGTTACTCAGTTTATTTAGCAAATGCTTCAAACGCCCTGGATTAGGGTTTCCAGATTAGGGTTTCAATTTTAAGCAATCGTTTACTGTTTTATACACTCCGTTTCTTCGAAATTCTATTCTAAATCATGAAGCCTAATCATTCCCCACAAAAATTTCTTAAAATGTCGCATATTACTCGGTTTTTATAGCTTGTACTTCAAACCTTCTAGATTAGGGTTTTCAAATTATGGTTTCAATTTTAAGCACTCTTTTACTATTTTATACACTCCGTTTCTTTGACATTCTATTATAAATGATCGAGCCTGATCAATCCTGACAAAAATTTTGACAAATGTCGAGCGGTACTCGGATTTTTTTTGCACGTGCTTCAAACATCCCAGATTAGGGTTTCGATTATAAGCACTCTTTTGCTGTTTTATTTATGCACTCCGTTTCTTCGAAATTCTATTATAAATCATTATGCCTGATCATTCCCCACTAAAATTTTGAAAAACGTAGACTGTTACTCAGTTTATTTAGCACATGCTTAAAACGCCCTGGATTAGGGTTTCAAGATTAGGGTTTCAATTTTAAGCAATCGTTTACTGTTTTATACACTCCGTTTATTCGAAATTCTATTCTAAATCATGAAGCCTAATCATTCCCCACAAAAATTTCTTAAAATGTCGCATATTACTCGGTTTTTATAGCACGTACTTCAAACCTTCTAGATTAGGGTTTTCAAATTATGGTTTCAATTTTAAGCACTCTTTTACTATTTTATACACTCCGTTTCTTTGACATTCTATTATAAATGATCGAGCCTGATCAATCCTGACAAAAATTTTGACAAATGTCGAGCGGTACTCGGATTTTTTTTGCACGTGCTTCAACCATCCTAGATTAGGGTTTCGATTATAAGCACTCTTTTGCTGTTTTATTTATGCACTCCGTTTTTTCGAAATTCTATTATAAATCATTATGCCTGATCATTCCCCACTAAAATTTTGAAAAACGTAGACTGTTACTCAGTTTATTTAGCACATGCTTCAAACGCCCTGGATTAGGGTTTCAAGATTAGGGTTTCAATTTTAAGCAATCGTTTACTGTTTTATACACTCCGTTTCTTCGAAATTCTATTCTAAATCACGAAGCCTAATCATTCCCCACAAAAATTTCTTAAAATGTCGCATATTACTCGGTTTTTATAGCACGTACTTCAAACCTTCCAGATTAGGGTTTTCAAATTATGGTTTCAATTTTAAACACTCTTTTACTATGTTAGACACTCCGTTTCTTTGACATTCTATTATAAATGATCGAGACTGATCAATCCTGACAAAAATTTTGACAAATTTCGAGCGGTACTCGGATTTTTTTTGCACGTGCTTCAAACATCCCAGATTAGGGTTTCGATTATAAGCACTCTTTTGCTGTTTTATTTATGCACTCCGTTTCTTCGAAATTCTATTATAAATCATTATGCCTGATCATTCCCCACTAAAATTTTAAAAAACGTAGACTGTTACTCAGTTTATTTAGCAAATGCTTCAAACGCCCTGGATTAGGGTTTCCAGATTAGGGTTTCAATTTTAAGCAATCGTTTACTGTTTTATACACTCCGTTTCTTCGAAATTCTATTCTAAATCATGAAGCCTAATCATTCCCCACAAAAATTTCTTAAAATGTCGCATATTACTCGGTTTTTATAGCTTGTACTTCAAACCTTCTAGATTAGGGTTTTCAAATTATGGTTTCAATTTTAAGCACTCTTTTACTATTTTATACACTCCGTTTCTTTGACATTCTATTATAAATGATCGAGCCTGATCAATCCTGACAAAAATTTTGACAAATGTCGAGCGGTACTCGGATTTTTTTTGCACGTGCTTCAAACATCCCAGATTAGGGTTTCGATTATAAGCACTCTTTTGCTGTTTTATTTATGCACTCCGTTTCTTCGAAATTCTATTATAAATCATTATGCCTGATCATTCCCCACTAAAATTTTGAAAAACGTAGACTGTTACTTAGTTTATTTAGCACATGCTTAAAACGCCCTGGATTAGGGTTTCAAGATTAGGGTTTCAATTTTAAGCAATCGTTTACTGTTTTATACACTCCGTTTATTCGAAATTCTATTCTAAATCATGAAGCCTAATCATTCCCCACAAAAATTTCTTAAAATGTCGCATATTACTCGGTTTTTGTAGCACGTACTTCAAATCTTCAAGATTAGGGTTTTCAAATTATGGTTTCAATTTTAAGCACTCTTTTACAATGTTATACACTCCGTTTCTTTGACATTCTATTATAAATGATCGAGCCTGATCAATCCTGACAAAAATTTTGACAAATGTCGAGCGGTACTCGGATTTTTTTTGCACGTGCTTCAAACATCCCAGATTAGGGTTTCGATTATAAGCACTCTTTTGCTGTTTTATTTATGCACTCCGTTTCTTCGAAATTCTATTATAAATCATTATGCCTGATCATTCCCCACTAAAATTTTGAAAAACGTAGACTGTTACTCAGTTTATTTAGCACATGCTTAAAACGCCCTGGATTAGGGTTTCAAGATTAGGGTTTCAATTTTAAGCAATCGTTTACTGTTTTATACACTCCGTTTATTCGAAATTCTATTCTAAATCATGAAGCCTAATCATTCCCCACAAAAATTTCTTAAAATGTCGCATATTACTCGGTTTTTATAGCACGTACTTCAAACCTTCTAGATTAGGGTTTTCAAATTATGGTTTCAATTTTAAGCACTCTTTTACTATTTTATACACTCCGTTTCTTTGACATTCTATTATAAATGATCGAGCCTGATCAATCCTGACAAAAATTTTGACAAATGTCGAGCGGTACTCGGATTTTTTTTGCACGTGCTTCAACCATCCTAGATTAGGGTTTCGATTATAAGCACTCTTTTGCTGTTTTATTTATGCACTCCGTTTTTTCGAAATTCTATTATAAATCATTATGCCTGATCATTCCCCACTAAAATTTTGAAAAACGTAGACTGTTACTCAGTTTATTTAGCACATGCTTCAAACGCCCTGGATTAGGGTTTCAAGATTAGGGTTTCAATTTTAAGCAATCGTTTACTGTTTTATACACTCCGTTTCTTCGAAATTCTATTCTAAATCACGAAGCCTAATCATTCCCCACAAAAATTTCTTAAAATGTCGCATATTACTCGGTTTTTATAGCACGTACTTCAAACCTTCCAGATTAGGGTTTTCAAATTATGGTTTCAATTTTAAACACTCTTTTACTATGTTAGACACTCCGTTTCTTTGACATTCTATTATAAATGATCGAGCCTGATCAATCCTGACAAAAATTTTGACAAATTTCGAGCGGTACTCGGATTTTTTTTGCACGTGCTTCAAACATCCCAGATTAGGGTTTCGATTATAAGCACTCTTTTGCTGTTTTATTTATGCACTCCGTTTCTTCGAAATTCTATTATAAATCATTATGCCTGATCATTCCCCACTAAAATTTTAAAAAACGTAGACTGTTACTCAGTTTATTTAGCAAATGCTTCAAACGCCCTGGATTAGGGTTTCCAGATTAGGGTTTCAATTTTAAGCAATCGTTTACTGTTTTATACACTCCGTTTCTTCGAAATTCTATTCTAAATCATGAAGCCTAATCATTCCCCACAAAAATTTCTTAAAATGTCGCATATTACTCGGTTTTTGTAGCACGTACTTCAAATCTTCAAGATTAGGGTTTTCAAATTATGGTTTCAATTTTAAGCACTCTTTTACAATGTTATACACTCCGTTTCTTTGACATTCTATTATAAATGATCGAGCCTGATCAATCCTGACAAAAATTTTGACAAATGTCGAGCGGTACTCGGATTTTTTTTGCACGTGCTTCAAACATCCCAGATTAGGGTTTCGATTATAAGCACTCTTTTGCTGTTTTATTTATGCACTCCGTTTCTTCGAAATTCTATTATAAATCATTATGCCTGATCATTCCCCACTAAAATTTTGAAAAACGTAGACTGTTACTCAGTTTATTTAGCACATGCTTAAAACGCCCTGGATTAGGGTTTCAAGATTAGGGTTTCAATTTTAAGCAATCGTTTACAGTTTTATACACTCCGTTTATTCGAAATTCTATTCTAAATCATGAAGCCTAATCATTCCCCACAAAAATTTCTTAAAATGTCGCATATTACTCGGTTTTTATAGCACGTACTTCAAACCTTCGAGATTAGGGTTTTCAAATTATGGTTTCAATTTTAAGCACTCTTTTACTATTTTATACACTCCGTTTCTTTGACATTCTATTATAAATGATCGAGCCTGATCAATCCTGACAAAAATTTTGACAAATGTCGAGCGGTACTCGGATTTTTTTTGCACGTGCTTCAACCATCCTAGATTAGGGTTTCGATTATAAGCACTCTTTTGCTGTTTTATTTATGCACTCCGTTTTTTCGAAATTCTATTATAAATCATTATGCCTGATCATTCCCCAATAAAATTTTGAAAAACGTAGACTGTTACTCAGTTTATTTAGCACATGCTTCAAACGCCCTGGATTAGGGTTTCAAGATTAGGGTTTCAATTTTAAGCAATCGTTTACTGTTTTATACACTCCGTTTCTTCGAAATTCTATTCTAAATCACGAAGCCTAATCATTCCCCACAAAAATTTCTTAAAATGTCGCATATTACTCGGTTTTTATAGCACGTACTTCAAACCTTCCAGATTAGGGTTTTCAAATTATGGTTTCAATTTTAAACACTCTTTTACTATGTTAGACACTCCGTTTCTTTGACATTCTATTATAAATGATCGAGCCTGATCAATCCTGACAAAAATTTTGACAAATGTCGAGCGGTACTCGGATTTTTTTTGCACGTGCTTCAAACATCCCAGATTAGGGTTTCGATTATAAGCACTCTTTTGCTGTTTTATTTATGCACTCCGTTTCTTCGAAATTCTATTATAAATCATTATGCCTGATCATTCCCCACTAAAATTTTGAAAAACGTAGACTGTTACTCAGTTTATTTAGCACATGCTTAAAACGCCCTGGATTAGGGTTTCAAGATTAGGGTTTCAATTTTAAGCAATCGTTTACAGTTTTATACACTCCGTTTATTCGAAATTCTATTCTAAATCACGAAGCCTAATCATTCCCCACAAAAATTTCTTAAAATGTCGCATATTACTCGGTTTTTATAGCACGTACTTCAAACCTTCCAGATTAGGGTTTTCAAATTATGGTTTCAATTTTAAACACTCTTTTACTATGTTAGACACTCCGTTTCTTTGACATTCTATTATAAATGATCGAGCCTGATCAATCCTGACAAAAATTTTGACAAATGTCGAGCGGTACTCGGATTTTTTTTGCACGTGCTTCAAACATCCCAGATTAGGGTTTCGATTATAAGCACTCTTTTGCTGTTTTATTTATGCACTCCGTTTCTTCGAAATTCTATTATAAATCATTATGCCTGATCATTCCCCACTAAAATTTTGAAAAACGTAGACTGTTACTCAGTTTATTTAGCACATGCTTAAAACGCCCTGGATTAGGGTTTCAAGATTAGGGTTTCAATTTTAAGCAATCGTTTACAGTTTTATACACTCCGTTTATTCGAAATTCTATTCTAAATCATGAAGCCTAATCATTCCCCACAAAAATTTCTTAAAATGTCGCATATTACTCGGTTTTTATAGCACGTACTTCAAACCTTCGAGATTAGGGTTTTCAAATTATGGTTTCAATTTTAAGCACTCTTTTACTATTTTATACACTCCGTTTCTTTGACATTCTATTATAAATGATCGAGCCTGATCAATCCTGACAAAAATTTTGACAAATGTCGAGCGGTACTCGGATTTTTTTTGCACGTGCTTCAACCATCCTAGATTAGGGTTTCGATTATAAGCACTCTTTTGCTGTTTTATTTATGCACTCCGTTTCTTCGAAATTCTATTATAAATCATTATGCCTGATCATTCCCCACTAAAATTTTGAAAAACGTAGACTGTTACTCAGTTTATTTAGCACATGCTTCAAACGCCCTGGATTAGGGTTTCAAGATTAGGGTTTCAATTTTAAGCAATCGTTTACTGTTTTATACACTCCGTTTCTTCGAAATTCTATTCTAAATCACGAAGCCTAATCATTCCCCACAAAAATTTCTTAAAATGTCGCATATTACTCGGTTTTTATAGCACGTACTTCAAACCTTCCAGATTAGGGTTTTCAAATTATGGTTTCAATTTTAAACACTCTTTTACTATGTTAGACACTCCGTTTCTTTGACATTCTATTATAAATGATCGAGCCTGATCAATCCTGACAAAAATTTTGACAAATGTCGAGCGGTACTCGGATTTTTTTTGCACGTGCTTCAAACATCCCAGATTAGGGTTTCGATTATAAGCACTCTTTTGCTGTTTTATTTATGCACTCCGTTTCTTCGAAATTCTATTATAAATCATTATGCCTGATCATTCCCCACTAAAATTTTGAAAAACGTAGACTGTTACTCAGTTTATTTAGCACATGCTTAAAACGCCCTGGATTAGGGTTTCAAGATTAGGGTTTCAATTTTAAGCAATCGTTTACAGTTTTATACACTCCGTTTATTCGAAATTCTATTCTAAATCACGAAGCCTAATCATTCCCCACAAAAATTTCTTAAAATGTCGCATATTACTCGGTTTTTATAGCACGTACTTCAAACCTTCCAGATTAGGGTTTTCAAATTATGGTTTCAATTTTAAACACTCTTTTACTATGTTAGACACTCCGTTTCTTTGACATTCTATTATAAATGATCGAGCCTGATCAATCCTGACAAAAATTTTGACAAATGTCGAGCGGTACTCGGATTTTTTTTGCACGTGCTTCAAACATCCCAGATTAGGGTTTCGATTATAAGCACTCTTTTGCTGTTTTATTTATGCACTCCGTTTCTTCGAAATTCTATTATAAATCATTATGCCTGATCATTCCCCACTAAAATTTTGAAAAACGTAGACTGTTACTCAGTTTATTTAGCACATGCTTAAAACGCCCTGGATTAGGGTTTCAAGATTAGGGTTTCAATTTTAAGCAATCGTTTACAGTTTTATACACTCCGTTTATTCGAAATTCTATTCTAAATCATGAAGCCTAATCATTCCCCACAAAAATTTCTTAAAATGTCGCATATTACTCGGTTTTTATAGCACGTACTTCAAACCTTCGAGATTAGGGTTTTCAAATTATGGTTTCAATTTTAAGCACTCTTTTACTATTTTATACACTCCGTTTCTTTGACATTCTATTATAAATGATCGAGCCTGATCAATCCTGACAAAAATTTTGACAAATGTCGAGCGGTACTCGGATTTTTTTTGCACGTGCTTCAACCATCCTAGATTAGGGTTTCGATTATAAGCACTCTTTTGCTGTTTTATTTATGCACTCCGTTTTTTCGAAATTCTATTATAAATCATTATGCCTGATCATTCCCCACTAAAATTTTGAAAAACGTAGACTGTTACTCAGTTTATTTAGCACATGCTTCAAACGCCCTGGATTAGGGTTTCCAGATTAGGGTTTCAATTTTAAGCAATCGTTTACTGTTTTATACACTCCGTTTCTTCGAAATTCTATTCTAAATCACGAAGCCTAATCATTCCCCACAAAAATTTCTTAAAATGTCGCATATTACTCGGTTTTTATAGCACGTACTTCAAACCTTCCAGATTAGGGTTTTCAAATTATGGTTTCAATTTTAAACACTCTTTTACTATGTTAGACACTCCGTTTCTTTGACATTCTATTATAAATGATCGAGCCTGATCAATCCTGACAAAAATTTTGACAAATTTCGAGCGGTACTCGGATTTTTTTTGCACGTGCTTCAAACATCCCAGATTAGGGTTTCGATTATAAGCACTCTTTTGCTGTTTTATTTATGCACTCCGTTTCTTCGAAATTCTATTATAAATCATTATGCCTGATCATTCCCCACTAAAATTTTAAAAAACGTAGACTGTTACTCAGTTTATTTAGCAAATGCTTCAAACGCCCTGGATTAGGGTTTCCAGATTAGGGTTTCAATTTTAAGCAATCGTTTACTGTTTTATACACTCCGTTTCTTCGAAATTCTATTCTAAATCATGAAGCCTAATCATTCCCCACAAAAATTTCTTAAAATGTCGCATATTACTCGGTTTTTGTAGCACGTACTTCAAATCTTCAAGATTAGGGTTTTCAAATTATGGTTTCAATTTTAAGCACTCTTTTACAATGTTATACACTCCGTTTCTTTGACATTCTATTATAAATGATCGAGCCTGATCAATCCTGACAAAAATTTTGACAAATGTCGAGCGGTACTCGGATTTTTTTTGCACGTGCTTCAAACATCCCAGATTAGGGTTTCGATTATAAGCACTCTTTTGCTGTTTTATTTATGCACTCCGTTTCTTCGAAATTCTATTATAAATCATTATGCCTGATCATTCCCCACTAAAATTTTGAAAAACGTAGACTGTTACTCAGTTTATTTAGCACATGCTTAAAACGCCCTGGATTAGGGTTTCAAGATTAGGGTTTCAATTTTAAGCAATCGTTTACAGTTTTATACACTCCGTTTATTCGAAATTCTATTCTAAATCATGAAGCCTAATCATTCCCCACAAAAATTTCTTAAAATGTCGCATATTACTCGGTTTTTATAGCACGTACTTCAAACCTTCGAGATTAGGGTTTTCAAATTATGGTTTCAATTTTAAGCACTCTTTTACTATTTTATACACTCCGTTTCTTTGACATTCTATTATAAATGATCGAGCCTGATCAATCCTGACAAAAATTTTGACAAATGTCGAGCGGTACTCGGATTTTTTTTGCACGTGCTTCAACCATCCTAGATTAGGGTTTCGATTATAAGCACTCTTTTGCTGTTTTATTTATGCACTCCGTTTTTTCGAAATTCTATTATAAATCATTATGCCTGATCATTCCCCACTAAAATTTTGAAAAACGTAGACTGTTACTCAGTTTATTTAGCACATGCTTCAAACGCCCTGGATTAGGGTTTCAAGATTAGGGTTTCAATTTTAAGCAATCGTTTACTGTTTTATACACTCCGTTTCTTCGAAATTCTATTCTAAATCACGAAGCCTAATCATTCCCCACAAAAATTTCTTAAAATGTCGCATATTACTCGGTTTTTATAGCACGTACTTCAAACCTTCCAGATTAGGGTTTTCAAATTATGGTTTCAATTTTAAACACTCTTTTACTATGTTAGACACTCCGTTTCTTTGACATTCTATTATAAATGATCGAGCCTGATCAATCCTGACAAAAATTTTGACAAATGTCGAGCGGTACTCGGATTTTTTTTGCACGTGCTTCAAACATCCCAGATTAGGGTTTCGATTATAAGCACTCTTTTGCTGTTTTATTTATGCACTCCGTTTCTTCGAAATTCTATTATAAATCATTATGCCTGATCATTCCCCACTAAAATTTTGAAAAACGTAGACTGTTACTCAGTTTATTTAGCACATGCTTAAAACGCCCTGGATTAGGGTTTCAAGATTAGGGTTTCAATTTTAAGCAATCGTTTACAGTTTTATACACTCCGTTTATTCGAAATTCTATTCTAAATCACGAAGCCTAATCATTCCCCACAAAAATTTCTTAAAATGTCGCATATTACTCGGTTTTTATAGCACGTACTTCAAACCTTCCAGATTAGGGTTTTCAAATTATGGTTTCAATTTTAAACACTCTTTTACTATGTTAGACACTCCGTTTCTTTGACATTCTATTATAAATGATCGAGCCTGATCAATCCTGACAAAAATTTTGACAAATGTCGAGCGGTACTCGGATTTTTTTTGCACGTGCTTCAAACATCCCAGATTAGGGTTTCGATTATAAGCACTCTTTTGCTGTTTTATTTATGCACTCCGTTTCTTCGAAATTCTATTATAAATCATTATGCCTGATCATTCCCCACTAAAATTTTGAAAAACGTAGACTGTTACTCAGTTTATTTAGCACATGCTTAAAACGCCCTGGATTAGGGTTTCAAGATTAGGGTTTCAATTTTAAGCAATCGTTTACAGTTTTATACACTCCGTTTATTCGAAATTCTATTCTAAATCATGAAGCCTAATCATTCCCCACAAAAATTTCTTAAAATGTCGCATATTACTCGGTTTTTATAGCACGTACTTCAAACCTTCGAGATTAGGGTTTTCAAATTATGGTTTCAATTTTAAGCACTCTTTTACTATTTTATACACTCCGTTTCTTTGACATTCTATTATAAATGATCGAGCCTGATCAATCCTGACAAAAATTTTGACAAATGTCGAGCGGTACTCGGATTTTTTTTGCACGTGCTTCAACCATCCTAGATTAGGGTTTCGATTATAAGCACTCTTTTGCTGTTTTATTTATGCACTCCGTTTCTTCGAAATTCTATTATAAATCATTATGCCTGATCATTCCCCACTAAAATTTTAAAAAACGTAGACTGTTACTCAGTTTATTTAGCAAATGCTTCAAATGCCCTGGATTAGGGTTTCCAGATTAGGGTTACAATTTTAAGCAATCGTTTACTGTTTTATACACTCCGTATCTTCGAAATTCTATTCTAAATCATGAAGCCTAATCATTCCCCACAAAAATTTCTTAAAATGTCGCATATTACTCGGTTTTTGTAGCACGTACTTCAAATCTTCAAAATTAGGGTTTTCAAATTATGGTTTCAATTTTAAGCACTCTTTTACAATGTTATACACTCCGTTTCTTTGACATTCTATTATAAATGATCGAGCCTGATCAATCCTGACAAAAATTTTGACAAATGTCGAGCGGTACTCGGATTTTTTTTGCACGTGCTTCAAACATCCCAGATTAGGGTTTCGATTATAAGCACTCTTTTGCTGTTTTATTTATGCACTCCGTTTCTTCCAAATTCTATTATACATCATTATGCCTGATCATTCCCCACTAAAATTTTGAAAAACGTAGACTGTTACTCAGTTTATTTAGCACATGCTTAAAACGCCCTGGATTAGGGTTTCAAGATTAGGGTTTCAATTTTAAGCAATCGTTTACTGTTTTATACACTCCGTTTATTCGAAATTCTATTCTAAAACATGAAGCCTAATCATTCCCCACAAAAATTTCTTAAAATGTCGCATATTACTCGGTTTTTATAGCACGTACTTCAAACCTTCCAGATTAGGGTTTTCAAATTATGGTTTCAATTTTAAGCACTCTTTTACTATTTTATACACTCCGTTTCTTTGACATTCTATTATAAATGATCGAGCCTGATCAATCTTGACAAAAATTTTGACAAATGTCGAGCGGTACTAGGATTTTTTTTGCACGTGCTTCAACCATCCTAGATTAGGGTTTCGATTATAAGCACTCTTTTGCTGTTTTATTTATGCACTCCGTTTTTTCGAAATTCTATTATAAATCATTATGCCTAATCATTCCCCACTAAAATTTTGAAAAACGTAGACTGTTACTCAGTTTATTTAGCACATGCTTCATACGCCCTGGATTACGGTTTCCAGATTAGGGTTTCAATTTTAAGCAATCGTTTACTGTTTTATGCACTCCGTTTCTTCGAAATTCTATTCTAAATCACGAAGCCTAATCATTCCCCACAAAAATTTCTTAAAATGTCGCATATTACTCGGTTTTTATAGCACGTACTTCAAACCTTCCAGATTAGGGTTTTCAAATTATGGTTTCAATTTTAAGCACTCTTTTACAATGTTATACACTCCGTTTCTTTGACATTCTACTATAAATGATCGAGCCTGATCAATCTTGACAAAAATTTTGACAAATGTCGAGCGGTACTAGGATTTTTTTTGCACGTGCTTCAACCATCCTAGATTAGGGTTTCGATTATAAGCACTCTTTTGCTGTTTTATTTATGCACTCCGTTTTTTCGAAATTCTATTATAAATCATTATGCCTGATCATTCCCCACTAAAATTTTGAAAAACGTAGACTGTTACTCAGTTTATTTAGCACATGCTTCATACGCCCTGGATTACGGTTTCCAGATTAGGGTTTCAATTTTAAGCAATCGTTTACTGTTTTATACACTCCGTTTCTTCGAAATTCTATTCTAAATCATGAAGCCTAATCATTCCCCACAAAAATTTCTTAAAATGTCGCATATTACTCGGTTTTTGTAGCACGTACTTCAAATCTTCCAGATTAGGGTTTTCAAATTATTGTTTCAATTTTAAGCACTCTTTTACAATGTTATACACTCCGTTTCTTTGACATTCTATTATAAATGATCGAGCCTGATCAATCCTGACAAAAATTTTGACAAATGTCGAGCGGTACTAGGATTTTTTTTGCACGTGCTTCAACCATCCTAGATTAGGGTTTCGATTATAAGCACTCTTTTGCTGTTTTATTTATGCACTCTGTTTTTTCGAAATTCTATTATAAATCATTATGCCTGATCATTCCCCACTAAAATTTTGAAAAACGTAGACTGTTACTCAGTTTATTTAGCACATGCTTCATACGCCCTGGATTACGGTTTCCAGATTAGGGTTTCAATTTTAAGCAATCGTTTACTGTTTTATACACTCCGTTTCTTCGAAATTCTATTCTAAATCACGAAGCCTAATCATTCCCCACAAAAATTTCTTAAAATGTCGCATATTACTCGGTTTTTATAGCACGTACTTCAAACCTTCCAGATTAGGGTTTTCAAATTATGGTTTCAATTTTAAACACTCTTTTACTATGTTAGACACTCCGTTTCTTTGACATTCTATTATAAATGATCGAGCCTGATCAATCCTGACAAAAATTTTGACAAATTTCGAGCGGTACTCGGATTTTTTTTGCACGTGCTTCAAACATCCCAGATTAGGGTTTCGATTATAAGCACTCTTTTGCTGTTTTATTTATGCACTCCGTTTCTTCGAAATTCTATTATAAATCATTATGCCTGATCATTCCCCACTAAAATTTTAAAAAACGTAGACTGTTACTCAGTTTATTTAGCAAATGCTTCAAACGCCCTGGATTAGGGTTTCCAGATTAGGGTTTCAATTTTAAGCAATCGTTTACTGTTTTATACACTCCGTTTCTTCGAAATTCTATTCTAAATCATGAAGCCTAATCATTCCCCACAAAAATTTCTTAAAATGTCGCATATTACTCGGTTTTTGTAGCACGTACTTCAAATCTTCCCGATTAGGGTTTTCAAATTATGGTTTCAATTTTAAGCACTCTTTTACAATGTTATACACTCCGTTTCTTTGACATTCTATTATAAATGATCGAGCCTGATCAATCCTGACAAAAATTTTGACAAATGTCGAGCGGTACTCGGATTTTTTTTGCACGTGCTTCAAACATCCCAGATTAGGGTTTCGATTATAAGCACTCTTTTGCTGTTTTATTTATGCACTCCGTTTCTTCGAAATTCTATTATAAATCATTATGCATGATCATTCCCCACTAAAATTTTGAAAAACGTAGACTGTTACTCAGTTTATTTAGCACATGCTTAAAACGCCCTGGATTAGGGTTTCAAGATTAGGGTTTCAATTTTAAGCAATCGTTTACAGTTTTATACACTCCGTTTATTCGAAATTCTATTCTAAATCACGAAGCCTAATCATTCCCCACAAAAATTTCTTAAAATGTCGCATATTACTCGGTTTTTATAGCACGTACTTCAAACCTTCCAGATTAGGGTTTTCAAATTATGGTTTCAATTTTAAACACTCTTTTACTATGTTAGACACTCCGTTTCTTTGACATTCTATTATAAATGATCGAGCCTGATCAATCCTGACAAAAATTTTGACAAATGTCGAGCGGTACTCGGATTTTTTTTGCACGTGCTTCAAACATCCCAGATTAGGGTTTCGATTATAAGCACTCTTTTGCTGTTTTATTTATGCACTCCGTTTCTTCGAAATTCTATTATAAATCATTATGCCTGATCATTCCCCACTAAAATTTTGAAAAACGTAGACTGTTACTCAGTTTATTTAGCACATGCTTAAAACGCCCTGGATTAGGGTTTCAAGATTAGGGTTTCAATTTTAAGCAATCGTTTACAGTTTTATACACTCCGTTTATTCGAAATTCTATTCTAAATCATGAAGCCTAATCATTCCCCACAAAAATTTCTTAAAATGTCGCATATTACTCGGTTTTTATAGCACGTACTTCAAACCTTCGAGATTAGGGTTTTCAAATTATGGTTTCAATTTTAAGCACTCTTTTACTATTTTATACACTCCGTTTCTTTGACATTCTATTATAAATGATCGAGCCTGATCAATCCTGACAAAAATTTTGACAAATGTCGAGCGGTACTCGGATTTTTTTTGCACGTGCTTCAACCATCCTAGATTAGGGTTTCGATTATAAGCACTCTTTTGCTGTTTTATTTATGCACTCCGTTTCTTCGAAATTCTATTATAAATCATTATGCCTGATCATTCCCCACTAAAATTTTAAAAAACGTAGACTGTTACTCAGTTTATTTAGCAAATGCTTCAAATGCCCTGGATTAGGGTTTCCAGATTAGGGTTTCAATTTTAAGCAATCGTTTACTGTTTTATACACTCCGTATCTTCGAAATTCTATTCTAAATCATGAAGCCTAATCATTCCCCACAAAAATTTCTTAAAATGTCGCATATTACTCGGTTTTTGTAGCACGTACTTCAAATCTTCAAAATTAGGGTTTTCAAATTATGGTTTCAATTTTAAGCACTCTTTTACAATGTTATACACTCCGTTTCTTTGACATTCTATTATAAATGATCGAGCCTGATCAATCCTGACAAAAATTTTGACAAATGTCGAGCGGTACTCGGATTTTTTTTGCACGTGCTTCAAACATCCCAGATTAGGGTTTCGATTATAAGCACTCTTTTGCTGTTTTATTTATGCACTCCGTTTCTTCCAAATTCTATTATACATCATTATGCCTGATCATTCCCCACTAAAATTTTGAAAAACGTAGACTGTTACTCAGTTTATTTAGCACATGCTTAAAACGCCCTGGATTAGGGTTTCAAGATTAGGGTTTCAATTTTAAGCAATCGTTTACTGTTTTATACACTCCGTTTATTCGAAATTCTATTCTAAAACATGAAGCCTAATCATTCCCCACAAAAATTTCTTAAAATGTCGCATATTACTCGGTTTTTATAGCACGTACTTCAAACCTTCCAGATTAGGGTTTTCAAATTATGGTTTCAATTTTAAGCACTCTTTTACTATTTTATACACTCCGTTTCTTTGACATTCTATTATAAATGATCGAGCCTGATCAATCTTGACAAAAATTTTGACAAATGTCGAGCGGTACTAGGATTTTTTTTGCACGTGCTTCAACCATCCTAGATTAGGGTTTCGATTATAAGCACTCTTTTGCTGTTTTATTTATGCACTCCGTTTTTTCGAAATTCTATTATAAATCATTATGCCTAATCATTCCCCACTAAAATTTTGAAAAACGTAGACTGTTACTCAGTTTATTTAGCACATGCTTCATACGCCCTGGATTACGGTTTCCAGATTAGGGTTTCAATTTTAAGCAATCGTTTACTGTTTTATGCACTCCGTTTCTTCGAAATTCTATTCTAAATCACGAAGCCTAATCATTCCCCACAAAAATTTCTTAAAATGTCGCATATTACTCGGTTTTTATAGCACGTACTTCAAACCTTCCAGATTAGGGTTTTCAAATTATGGTTTCAATTTTAAGCACTCTTTTACAATGTTATACACTCCGTTTCTTTGACATTCTACTATAAATGATCGAGCCTGATCAATCTTGACAAAAATTTTGACAAATGTCGAGCGGTACTAGGATTTTTTTTGCACGTGCTTCAACCATCCTAGATTAGGGTTTCGATTATAAGCACTCTTTTGCTGTTTTATTTATGCACTCCGTTTTTTCGAAATTCTATTATAAATCATTATGCCTGATCATTCCCCACTAAAATTTTGAAAAACGTAGACTGTTACTCAGTTTATTTAGCACATGCTTCATACGCCCTGGATTACGGTTTCCAGATTAGGGTTTCAATTTTAAGCAATCGTTTACTGTTTTATACACTCCGTTTCTTCGAAATTCTATTCTAAATCATGAAGCCTAATCATTCCCCACAAAAATTTCTTAAAATGTCGCATATTACTCGGTTTTTGTAGCACGTACTTCAAATCTTCCAGATTAGGGTTTTCAAATTATTGTTTCAATTTTAAGCACTCTTTTACAATGTTATACACTCCGTTTCTTTGACATTCTATTATAAATGATCGAGCCTGATCAATCCTGACAAAAATTTTGACAAATGTCGAGCGGTACTAGGATTTTTTTTGCACGTGCTTCAACCATCCTAGATTAGGGTTTCGATTATAAGCACTCTTTTGCTGTTTTATTTATGCACTCTGTTTTTTCGAAATTCTATTATAAATCATTATGCCTGATCATTCCCCACTAAAATTTTGAAAAACGTAGACTGTTACTCAGTTTATTTAGCACATGCTTCATACGCCCTGGATTACGGTTTCCAGATTAGGGTTTCAATTTTAAGCAATCGTTTACTGTTTTATACACTCCGTTTCTTCGAAATTCTATTCTAAATCACGAAGCCTAATCATTCCCCACAAAAATTTCTTAAAATGTCGCATATTACTCGGTTTTTATAGCACGTACTTCAAACCTTCCAGATTAGGGTTTTCAAATTATGGTTTCAATTTTAAACACTCTTTTACTATGTTAGACACTCCGTTTCTTTGACATTCTATTATAAATGATCGAGCCTGATCAATCCTGACAAAAATTTTGACAAATTTCGAGCGGTACTCGGATTTTTTTTGCACGTGCTTCAAACATCCCAGATTAGGGTTTCGATTATAAGCACTCTTTTGCTGTTTTATTTATGCACTCCGTTTCTTCGAAATTCTATTATAAATCATTATGCCTGATCATTCCCCACTAAAATTTTAAAAAACGTAGACTGTTACTCAGTTTATTTAGCAAATGCTTCAAACGCCCTGGATTAGGGTTTCCAGATTAGGGTTTCAATTTTAAGCAATCGTTTACTGTTTTATACACTCCGTTTCTTCGAAATTCTATTCTAAATCATGAAGCCTAATCATTCCCCACAAAAATTTCTTAAAATGTCGCATATTACTCGGTTTTTGTAGCACGTACTTCAAATCTTCCCGATTAGGGTTTTCAAATTATGGTTTCAATTTTAAGCACTCTTTTACAATGTTATACACTCCGTTTCTTTGACATTCTATTATAAATGATCGAGCCTGATCAATCCTGACAAAAATTTTGACAAATGTCGAGCGGTACTCGGATTTTTTTTGCACGTGCTTCAAACATCCCAGATTAGGGTTTCGATTATAAGCACTCTTTTGCTGTTTTATTTATGCACTCCGTTTCTTCGAAATTCTATTATAAATCATTATGCATGATCATTCCCCACTAAAATTTTGAAAAACGTAGACTGTTACTCAGTTTATTTAGCACATGCTTCAAACGCCCTGGATTAGGGTTTCCAGATTAGGGTTTCAATTTTAAGCAATCGTTTACTGTTTTATACACTCCGTTTCTTCGAAATTCTATTCTAAATCACGAAGCCTAATCATTCCCCACAAAAATTTCTTAAAATGTCGCATATTACTCGGTTTTTATAGCACGTACTTCAAACCTTCCAGATTAGGGTTTTCAAATTATGGTTTCAATTTTAAACACTCTTTTACTATGTTAGACACTCCGTTTCTTTGACATTCTATTATAAATGATCGAGCCTGATCAATCCTGACAAAAATTTTGACAAATTTCGAGCGGTACTCGGATTTTTTTTGCACGTGCTTCAAACATCCCAGATTAGGGTTTCGATTATAAGCACTCTTTTGCTGTTTTATTTATGCACTCCGTTTCTTCGAAATTCTATTATAAATCATTATGCCTGATCATTCCCCACTAAAATTTTGAAAAACGTAGACTGTTACTCAGTTTATTTAGCACATGCTTAAAACGCCCTGGATTAGGGTTTCAAGATTAGGGTTTCAATTTTAAGCAATCGTTTACTGTTTTATACACTCCGTTTATTCGAAATTTTATTCTAAATCATGAAGCCTAATCATTCCCCACAAAAATTTCTTAAAATGTCGCATATTACTCGGTTTTTATAGCTTGTACTTCAAACCTTCTAGATTAGGGTTTTCAAATTATGGTTTCAATTTTAAGCACTCTTTTACTATTTTATACACTCCGTTTCTTTGACATTCTATTATAAATGATCGAGCCTGATCAATCCTGACAAAAATTTTGACAAATGTCGAGCGGTACTCGGATTTTTTTTGCACGTGCTTCAACCATCCTAGATTAGGGTTTCGATTATAAGCACTCTTTTGCTGTTTTATTTATGCACTCCGTTTTTTCGAAATTCTATTATAAATCATTATGCCTGATCATTCCCCACTAAAATTTTGAAAAACGTAGACTGTTACTCAGTTTATTTAGCACATGCTTCATACGCCCTGGATTACTGTTTCCAGATTAGGGTTTCAATTTTAAGCAATCGTTTACTGTTTTATACACTCCGTTTCTTCGAAATTCTATTCTAAATCACGAAGCCTAATCATTCCCCACAAAAATTTCTTAAAATGTCGCATATTACTCGGTTTTTATAGCACGTACTTCAAACCTTCCAGATTAGGGTTTTCAAATTATGGTTTCAATTTTAAACACTCTTTTACTATGTTAGACACTCCGTTTCTTTGACATTCTATTATAAATGATCGAGCCTGATCAATCCTGACAAAAATTTTGACAAATTTCGAGCGGTACTCGGATTTTTTTTGCACGTGCTTCAAACATCCCAGATTAGGGTTTCGATTATAAGCACTCTTTTGCTGTTTTATTTATGCACTCCGTTTCTTCGAAATTCTATTATAAATCATTATGCCTGATCATTCCCCACTAAAATTTTAAAAAACGTAGACTGTTACTCAGTTTATTTAGCAAATGCTTCAAACGCCCTGGATTAGGGTTTCCAGATTAGGGTTTCAATTTTAAGCAATCGTTTACTGTTTTATACACTCCGTTTCTTCGAAATTCTATTCTAAATCATGAAGCCTAATCATTCCCCACAAAAATTTCTTAAAATGTCGCATATTACTCGGTTTTTGTAGCACGTACTTCAAATCTTCCCGATTAGGGTTTTCAAATTATGGTTTCAATTTTAAGCACTCTTTTACAATGTTATACACTCCGTTTCTTTGACATTCTATTATAAATGATCGAGCCTGATCAATCCTGACAAAAATTTTGACAAATGTCGAGCGGTACTCGGATTTTTTTTGCACGTGCTTCAAACATCCCAGATTAGGGTTTCGATTATAAGCACTCTTTTGCTGTTTTATTTATGCACTCCGTTTCTTCGAAATTCTATTATAAATCATTATGCATGATCATTCCCCACTAAAATTTTGAAAAACGTAGACTGTTACTCAGTTTATTTAGCACATGCTTCAAACGCCCTGGATTAGGGTTTCCAGATTAGGGTTTCAATTTTAAGCAATCGTTTACTGTTTTATACACTCCGTTTCTTCGAAATTCTATTCTAAATCACGAAGCCTAATCATTCCCCACAAAAATTTCTTAAAATGTCGCATATTACTCGGTTTTTATAGCACGTACTTCAAACCTTCCAGATTAGGGTTTTCAAATTATGGTTTCAATTTTAAACACTCTTTTACTATGTTAGACACTCCGTTTCTTTGACATTCTATTATAAATGATCGAGCCTGATCAATCCTGACAAAAATTTTGACAAATTTCGAGCGGTACTCGGATTTTTTTTGCACGTGCTTCAAACATCCCAGATTAGGGTTTCGATTATAAGCACTCTTTTGCTGTTTTATTTATGCACTCCGTTTCTTCGAAATTCTATTATAAATCATTATGCCTGATCATTCCCCACTAAAATTTTGAAAAACGTAGACTGTTACTCAGTTTATTTAGCACATGCTTAAAACGCCCTGGATTAGGGTTTCAAGATTAGGGTTTCAATTTTAAGCAATCGTTTACTGTTTTATACACTCCGTTTATTCGAAATTTTATTCTAAATCATGAAGCCTAATCATTCCCCACAAAAATTTCTTAAAATGTCGCATATTACTCGGTTTTTATAGCTTGTACTTCAAACCTTCTAGATTAGGGTTTTCAAATTATGGTTTCAATTTTAAGCACTCTTTTACTATTTTATACACTCCGTTTCTTTGACATTCTATTATAAATGATCGAGCCTGATCAATCCTGACAAAAATTTTGACAAATGTCGAGCGGTACTCGGATTTTTTTTGCACGTGCTTCAACCATCCTAGATTAGGGTTTCGATTATAAGCACTCTTTTGCTGTTTTATTTATGCACTCCGTTTTTTCGAAATTCTATTATAAATCATTATGCCTGATCATTCCCCACTAAAATTTTGAAAAACGTAGACTGTTACTCAGTTTATTTAGCACATGCTTCAAACGCCCTGGATTAGGGTTTCCAGATTAGGGTTTCAATTTTAAGCAATCGTTTACTGTTTTATACACTCCGTTTCTTCGAAATTCTATTCTAAATCACGAAGCCTAATCATTCCCCACAAAAATTTCTTAAAATGTCGCATATTACTCGGTTTTTATAGCACGTACTTCAAACCTTCCAGATTAGGGTTTTCAAATTATGGTTTCAATTTTAAACACTCTTTTACTATGTTAGACACTCCGTTTCTTTGACATTCTATTATAAATGATCGAGCCTGATCAATCCTGACAAAAATTTTGACAAATTTCGAGCGGTACTCGGATTTTTTTTGCACGTGCTTCAAACATCCCAGATTAGGGTTTCGATTATAAGCACTCTTTTGCTGTTTTATTTATGCACTCCGTTTCTTCGAAATTCTATTATAAATCATTATGCCTGATCATTCCCTACTAAAATTTTAAAAAACGTAGACTGTTACTCAGTTTATTTAGCAAATGCTTCAAACGCCCTGGATTAGGGTTTCCAGATTAGGGTTTCAATTTTAAGCAATCGTTTACTGTTTTATACACTCCGTTTCTTCGAAATTCTATTCTAAATCACGAAGCCTAATCATTCCCCACAAAAATTTCTTAAAATGTCGCATATTACTCGGTTTTTATAGCACGTACTTCAAACCTTCCAGATTAGGGTTTTCAAATTATGGTTTCAATTTTAAACACTCTTTTACTATGTTAGACACTCCGTTTCTTTGACATTCTATTATAAATGATCGAGCCTGATCAATCCTGACAAAAATTTTGACAAATTTCGAGCGGTACTCGGATTTTTTTTGCACGTGCTTCAAACATCCCAGATTAGGGTTTCGATTATCAGCACTCTTTTACTGTTTTATTTATGCACTCCGTTTCTTCGAAATTCTATTATAAATCATTATGCCTGATCATTCCCCACTAAAATTTTAAAAAACGTAGACTGTTACTCAGTTTATTTAGCAAATGCTTCAAATGCCCTGGATTAGGGTTTCAAGATTAGGGTTTCAATTTTAAGCAATCGTTTACTGTTTTATACACTCCGTATCTTCGAAATTCTATTCTAAATCATGAAGCCTAATCATTCCCCACAAAAATTTCTTAAAATGTCGCATATTACTCGGTTTTTGTAGCACGTACTTCAAATCTTCAAGATTAGGGTTTTCAAATTATGGTTTCAATTTTAAGCACTCTTTTACAATGTTATACACTCCGTTTCTTTGACATTCTATTATAAATGATCGAGCCTGATCAATCCTGACAAAAATTTTGACAAATGTCGAGCGGTACTAGGATTTTTTTTGCACGTGCTTCAACCATCCTAGATTAGGGTTTCGATTATAAGCACTCTTTTGCTGTTTTATTTATGCACTCCGTTTCTTCGAAATTCTATTATAAATCATTATGCCTGATCATTCCCCACTAAAATTTTAAAAAACGTAGACTGTTACTCAGTTTATTTAGCAAATGCTTCAAACGCCCTGGATTAGGGTTTCCAGATTAGGGTTTCAATTTTAAGCAATCGTTTACTGTTTTATGCACTCCGTTTCTTCGAAATTCTATTCTAAATCATGAAGCCTAATCATTCCCCACAAAAATTTCTTAAAATGTCGCATATTACTCGGTTTTTGTAGCACGTACTTCAAATCTTCCCGATTAGGGTTTTCAAATTATGGTTTCAATTTTAAGCACTCTTTTACAATGTTATACACTCCGTTTCTTTGACATTCTATTATAAATGATCGAGCCTGATCAATCCTGACAAAAATTTTGACAAATGTCGAGCGGTACTCGGATTTTTTTTGCACGTGCTTCAAACATCCCAGATTAGGGTTTCGATTATAAGCACTCTTTTGCTGTTTTATTTATGCACTCCGTTTCTTCGAAATTCTATTATAAATCATTATGCCTGATCATTCCCCACTAAAATTTTGAAAAACGTAGACTGTTACTTAGTTTATTTAGCACATGCTTAAAACGCCCTGGATTAGGGTTTCCAGATTAGGGTTTCAATTTTAAGCAATCGTTTACTGTTTTATACACTCCGTTTATTCGAAATTCTATTCTAAATCATGAAGCCTAATCATTCCCCACAAAAATTTCTTAAAATGTCGCATATTACTCGGTTTTTGTAGCACGTACTTCAAATCTTCAAGATTAGGGTTTTCAAATTATGGTTTCAATTTTAAGCACTCTTTTACAATGTTATACACTCCGTTTCTTTGACATTCTATTATAAATGATCGAGCCTGATCAATCCTGACAAAAATTTTGACAAATGTCGAGCGGTACTCGGATTTTTTTTGCACGTGCTTCAAACATCCCAGATTAGGGTTTCGATTATAAGCACTCTTTTGCTGTTTTATTTATGCACTCCGTTTCTTCGAAATTCTATTATAAATCATTATGCCTGATCATTCCCCACTAAAATTTTGAAAAACGTAGACTGTTACTCAGTTTATTTAGCACATGCTTAAAACGCCCTGGATTAGGTTTCAAGATTAGGGTTTCAATTTTAAGCAATCGTTTACTGTTTTATACACTCCGTTTATTCGAAATTTTATTCTAAATCATGAAGCCTAATCATTCCCCACAAAAATTTCTTAAAATGTCGCATATTACTCGGTTTTTATAGCTTGTACTTCAAACCTTCTAGATTAGGGTTTTCAAATTATGGTTTCAATTTTAAGCACTCTTTTACTATTTTATACACTCCGTTTCTTTGACATTCTATTATAAATGATCGAGCCTGATCAATCCTGACAAAAATTTTGACAAATGTCGAGCGGTACTCGGATTTTTTTTGCACGTGCTTCAAACATCCCAGATTAGGGTTTCGATTATAAGCACTCTTTTGCTGTTTTATTTATGCACTCCGTTTCTTCGAAATTCTATTATAAATCATTATGCCTGATCATTCCCCACTAAAATTTTGAAAAACGTAGACTGTTACTTAGTTTATTTAGCACATGCTTAAAACGCCCTGGATTAGGGTTTCAAGATTAGGGTTTCAATTTTAAGCAATTGTTTACTGTTTTATACACTCCGTTTATTCGAAATTCTATTCTAAATCATGAAGCCTAATCATTCCCCACAAAAATTTCTTAAAATGTCGCATATTACTCGGTTTTTGTAGCACGTACTTCAAATCTTCAAGATTAGGGTTTTCAAATTATGGTTTCAATTTTAAGCACTCTTTTACAATGTTATACACTCCGTTTCTTTGACATTCTATTATAAATGATCGAGCCTGATCAATCCTGACAAAAATTTTGACAAATGTCGAGCGGTACTCGGATTTTTTTTGCACGTGCTTCAAACATCCCAGATTAGGGTTTCGATTATAAGCACTCTTTTGCTGTTTTATTTATGCACTCCGTTTCTTCGAAATTCTATTATAAATCATTATGCCTGATCATTCCCCACTAAAATTTTGAAAAACGTAGACTGTTACTCAGTTTATTTAGCACATGCTTAAAACGCCCTGGATTAGGTTTCAAGATTAGGGTTTCAATTTTAAGCAATCGTTTACTGTTTTATACACTCCGTTTATTCGAAATTTTATTCTAAATCATGAAGCCTAATCATTCCCCACAAAAATTTCTTAAAATGTCGCATATTACTCGGTTTTTATAGCTTGTACTTCAAACCTTCTAGATTAGGGTTTTCAAATTATGGTTTCAATTTTAAGCACTCTTTTACTATTTATACACTCCGTTTCTTTGACATTCTATTATAAATGATCGAGCCTGATCAATCCTGACAAAAATTTTGACAAATGTCGAGCGGTACTCGGATTTTTTTTGCACGTGCTTCAAACATCCCAGATTAGGGTTTCGATTATAAGCACTCTTTTGCTGTTTTATTTATGCACTCCGTTTCTTCGAAATTCTATTATAAATCATTATGCCTGATCATTCCCCACTAAAATTTTGAAAAACGTAGACTGTTACTTAGTTTATTTAGCACATGCTTAAAACGCCCTGGATTAGGGTTTCAAGATTAGGGTTTCAATTTTAAGCAATCGTTTACTGTTTTATACACTCCGTTTATTCGAAATTCTATTCTAAATCATGAAGCCTAATCATTCCCCACAAAAATTTCTTAAAATGTCGCATATTACTCGGTTTTTGTAGCACGTACTTCAAATCTTCAAGATTAGGGTTTTCAAATTATGGTTTCAATTTTAAGCACTCTTTTACAATGTTATACACTCCGTTTCTTTGACATTCTATTATAAATGATCGAGCCTGATCAATCCTGACAAAAATTTTGACAAATGTCGAGCGGTACTCGGATTTTTTTTGCACGTGCTTCAAACATCCCAGATTAGGGTTTCGATTATAAGCACTCTTTTGCTGTTTTATTTATGCACTCCGTTTCTTCGAAATTCTATTATAAATCATTATGCCTGATCATTCCCCACTAAAATTTTGAAAAACGTAGACTGTTACTCAGTTTATTTAGCACATGCTTAAAACGCCCTGGATTAGGTTTCAAGATTAGGGTTTCAATTTTAAGCAATCGTTTACTGTTTTATACACTCCGTTTATTCGAAATTTTATTCTAAATCATGAAGCCTAATCATTCCCCACAAAAATTTCTTAAAATGTCGCATATTACTCGGTTTTTATAGCTTGTACTTCAAACCTTCTAGATTAGGGTTTTCAAATTATGGTTTCAATTTTAAGCACTCTTTTACTATTTTATACACTCCGTTTCTTTGACATTCTATTATAAATGATCGAGCCTGATCAATCCTGACAAAAATTTTGACAAATGTCGAGCGGTACTAGGATTTTTTTTGCACGTGCTTCAACCATCCTAGATTAGGGTTTCGATTATAAGCACTCTTTTGCTGTTTTATTTATGCACTCCGTTTCTTCGAAATTCTATTATAAATCATTATGCCTGATCATTCCCCACTAAAATTTTAAAAAACGTAGACTGTTACTCAGTTTATTTAGCAAATGCTTCAAACGCCCTGGATTAGGGTTTCCAGATTAGGGTTTCAATTTTAAGCAATCGTTTACTGTTTTATACACTCCGTTTCTTCGAAATTCTATTCTAAATCATGAAGCCTAATCATTCCCCACAAAAATTTCTTAAAATGTCGCATATTACTCGGTTTTTGTAGCACGTACTTCAAATCTTCCCGATTAGGGTTTTCAAATTATGGTTTCAATTTTAAGCACTCTTTTACAATGTTATACACTCCGTTTCTTTGACATTCTATTATAAATGATCGAGCCTGATCAATCCTGACAAAAATTTTGACAAATGTCGAGCGGTACTCGGATTTTTTTTGCACGTGCTTCAAACATCCCAGATTAGGGTTTCGATTATAAGCACTCTTTTGCTGTTTTATTTATGCACTCCGTTTCTTCGAAATTCTATTATAAATCATTATGCCTGATCATTCCCCACTAAAATTTTGAAAAACGTAGACTGTTACTTAGTTTATTTAGCACATGCTTAAAACGCCCTGGATTAGGGTTTCAAGATTAGGGTTTCAATTTTAAGCAATCGTTTACTGTTTTATACACTCCGTTTATACGAAATTCTATTCTAAATCATGAAGCCTAATCATTCCCCACAAAAATTTCTTAAAATGTCGCATATTACTCGGTTTTTGTAGCACGTACTTCAAATCTTCAAGATTAGGGTTTTCAAATTATGGTTTCAATTTTAAGCACTCTTTTACAATGTTATACACTCCGTTTCTTTGACATTCTATTATAAATGATCGAGCCTGATCAATCCTGACAAAAATTTTGACAAATGTCGAGCAGTACTCGGATTTTTTTTGCACGTGCTTCAAACATCCCAGATTAGGGTTTCGATTATAAGCACTCTTTTGCTGTTTTATTTATGCACTCCGTTTCTTCGAAATTCTATTATAAATCATTATGCCTGATCATTCCCCACTAAAATTTTGAAAAACGTAGACTGTTACTCAGTTTATTTAGCACATGCTTAAAACGCCCTGGATTAGGTTTCAAGATTAGGGTTTCAATTTTAAGCAATCGTTTACTGTTTTATACACTCCGTTTATTCGAAATTTTATTCTAAATCATGAAGCCTAATCATTCCCCACAAAAATTTCTTAAAATGTCGCATATTACTCGGTTTTTATAGCTTGTACTTCAAACCTTCTAGATTAGGGTTTTCAAATTATGGTTTCAATTTTAAGCACTCTTTTACTATTTTATACACTCCGTTTCTTTGACATTCTATTATAAATGATCGAGCCTGATCAATCCTGACAAAAATTTTGAAAAATGTCGAGCGGTACTCGGATTTTTTTTGCACGTGCTTCAAACATCCCAGATTAGGGTTTCGATTATAAGCACTCTTTTGCTGTTTTATTTATGCACTCCGTTTCTTCGAAATTCTATTATAAATCATTATGCCTGATCATTCCCCACTAAAATTTTGAAAAACGTAGACTGTTACTTAGTTTATTTAGCACATGCTTAAAACGCCCTGGATTAGGGTTTCAAGATTAGGGTTTCAATTTTAAGCAATCGTTTACTGTTTTATACACTCCGTTTATTCGAAATTCTATTCTAAATCATGAAGCCTAATCATTCCCCACAAAAATTTCTTAAAATGTCGCATATTACTCGGTTTTTGTAGCACGTACTTCAAATCTTCAAGATTAGGGTTTTCAAATTATGGTTTCAATTTTAAGCACTCTTTTACAATGTTATACACTCCGTTTCTTTGACATTCTATTATAAATGATCGAGCCTGATCAATCCTGACAAAAATTTTGACAAATGTCGAGCGGTACTCGGATTTTTTTTGCACGTGCTTCAAACATCCCAGATTAGGGTTTCGATTATAAGCACTCTTTTGCTGTTTTATTTATGCACTCCGTTTCTTCGAAATTCTATTATAAATCATTATGCCTGATCATTCCCCACTAAAATTTTGAAAAACGTAGACTGTTACTCAGTTTATTTAGCACATGCTTAAAACGCCCTGGATTAGGTTTCAAGATTAGGGTTTCAATTTTAAGCAATCGTTTACTGTTTTATACATTCCGTTTATTCGAAATTTTATTCTAAATCATGAAGCCTAATCATTCCCCACAAAAATTTCTTAAAATGTCGCATATTACTCGGTTTTTATAGCTTGTACTTCAAACCTTCTAGATTAGGGTTTTCAAATTATGGTTTCAATTTTAAGCACTCTTTTACTATTTTATACACTCCGTTTCTTTGACATTCTATTATAAATGATCGAGCCTGATCAATCCTGACAAATATTTTGACAAATGTCGAGCGGTACTCGGATTTTTTTTGCACGTGCTTCAAACATCCCAGATTAGGGTTTCGATTATAAGCACTCTTTTGCTGTTTTATTTATGCACTCCGTTTCTTCGAAATTCTATTATAAATCATTATGCCTGATCATTCCCCACTAAAATTTTGAAAAACGTAGACTGTTACTTAGTTTATTTAGCACATGCTTAAAACGCCCTGGATTAGGGTTTCAAGATTAGGGTTTCAATTTTAAGCAATCGTTTACTGTTTTATACACTCCGTTTATTCGAAATTCTATTCTAAATCATGAAGCCTAATCATTCCCCACAAAAATTTCTTAAAATGTCGCATATTACTCGGTTTTTGTAGCACGTACTTCAAATCTTCAAGATTAGGGTTTTCAAATTATGGTTTCAATTTTAAGCACTCTTTTACAATGTTATACACTCCGTTTCTTTGACATTCTATTATAAATGATCGAGCCTGATCAATCCTGACAAAAATTTTGACAAATGTCGAGCGGTACTCGGATTTTTTTTGCACGTGCTTCAAACATCCCAGATTAGGGTTTCGATTATAAGCACTCTTTTGCTGTTTTATTTATGCACTCCGTTTCTTCGAAATTCTATTATAAATCATTATGCCTGATCATTCCCCACTAAAATTTTGAAAAACGTAGACTGTTACTTAGTTTATTTAGCACATGCTTAAAACGCCCTGGATTAGGGTTTCAAGATTAGGGTTTCAATTTTAAGCAATCGTTTACTGTTTTATACACTCCGTTTATACGAAATTCTATTCTAAATCATGAAGCCTAATCATTCCCCACAAAAATTTCTTAAAATGTCGCATATTACTCGGTTTTTGTAGCACGTACTTCAAATCTTCAAGATTAGGGTTTTCAAATTATGGTTTCAATTTTAAGCACTCTTTTACAATGTTATACACTCCGTTTCTTTGACATTCTATTATAAATGATCGAGCCTGATCAATCCTGACAAAAATTTTGACAAATGTCGAGCAGTACTCGGATTTTTTTTGCACGTGCTTCAAACATCCCAGATTAGGGTTTCGATTATAAGCACTCTTTTGCTGTTTTATTTATGCACTCCGTTTCTTCGAAATTCTATTATAAATCATTATGCCTGATCATTCCCCACTAAAATTTTGAAAAACGTAGACTGTTACTCAGTTTATTTAGCACATGCTTAAAACGCCCTGGATTAGGTTTCAAGATTAGGGTTTCAATTTTAAGCAATCGTTTACTGTTTTATACACTCCGTTTATTCGAAATTTTATTCTAAATCATGAAGCCTAATCATTCCCCACAAAAATTTCTTAAAATGTCGCATATTACTCGGTTTTTATAGCTTGTACTTCAAACCTTCTAGATTAGGGTTTTCAAATTATGGTTTCAATTTTAAGCACTCTTTTACTATTTTATACACTCCGTTTCTTTGACATTCTATTATAAATGATCGAGCCTGATCAATCCTGACAAAAATTTTGAAAAATGTCGAGCGGTACTCGGATTTTTTTTGCACGTGCTTCAAACATCCCAGATTAGGGTTTCGATTATAAGCACTCTTTTGCTGTTTTATTTATGCACTCCGTTTCTTCGAAATTCTATTATAAATCATTATGCCTGATCATTCCCCACTAAAATTTTGAAAAACGTAGACTGTTACTTAGTTTATTTAGCACATGCTTAAAACGCCCTGGATTAGGGTTTCAAGATTAGGGTTTCAATTTTAAGCAATCGTTTACTGTTTTATACACTCCGTTTATTCGAAATTCTATTCTAAATCATGAAGCCTAATCATTCCCCACAAAAATTTCTTAAAATGTCGCATATTACTCGGTTTTTGTAGCACGTACTTCAAATCTTCAAGATTAGGGTTTTCAAATTATGGTTTCAATTTTAAGCACTCTTTTACAATGTTATACACTCCGTTTCTTTGACATTCTATTATAAATGATCGAGCCTGATCAATCCTGACAAAAATTTTGACAAATGTCGAGCGGTACTCGGATTTTTTTTGCACGTGCTTCAAACATCCCAGATTAGGGTTTCGATTATAAGCACTCTTTTGCTGTTTTATTTATGCACTCCGTTTCTTCGAAATTCTATTATAAATCATTATGCCTGATCATTCCCCACTAAAATTTTGAAAAACGTAGACTGTTACTCAGTTTATTTAGCACATGCTTAAAACGCCCTGGATTAGGTTTCAAGATTAGGGTTTCAATTTTAAGCAATCGTTTACTGTTTTATACACTCCGTTTATTCGAAATTTTATTCTAAATCATGAAGCCTAATCATTCCCCACAAAAATTTCTTAAAATGTCGCATATTACTCGGTTTTTATAGCTTGTACTTCAAACCTTCTAGATTAGGGTTTTCAAATTATGGTTTCAATTTTAAGCACTCTTTTACTATTTTATACACTCCGTTTCTTTGACATTCTATTATAAATGATCGAGCCTGATCAATCCTGACAAAAATTTTGAAAAATGTCGAGCGGTACTCGGATTTTTTTTGCACGTGCTTCAAACATCCCAGATTAGGGTTTCGATTATAAGCACTCTTTTGCTGTTTTATTTATGCACTCCGTTTCTTCGAAATTCTATTATAAATCATTATGCCTGATCATTCCCCACTAAAATTTTGAAAAACGTAGACTGTTACTTAGTTTATTTAGCACATGCTTAAAACGCCCTGGATTAGGGTTTCAAGATTAGGGTTTCAATTTTAAGCAATCGTTTACTGTTTTATACACTCCGTTTATTCGAAATTCTATTCTAAATCATGAAGCCTAATCATTCCCCACAAAAATTTCTTAAAATGTCGCATATTACTCGGTTTTTGTAGCACGTACTTCAAATCTTCAAGATTAGGGTTTTCAAATTATGGTTTCAATTTTAAGCACTCTTTTACAATGTTATACACTCCGTTTCTTTGACATTCTATTATAAATGATCGAGCCTGATCAATCCTGACAAAAATTTTGACAAATGTCGAGCGGTACTCGGATTTTTTTTGCACGTGCTTCAAACATCCCAGATTAGGGTTTCGATTATAAGCACTCTTTTGCTGTTTTATTTATGCACTCCGTTTCTTCGAAATTCTATTATAAATCATTATGCCTGATCATTCCCCACTAAAATTTTGAAAAACGTAGACTGTTACTCAGTTTATTTAGCACATGCTTAAAACGCCCTGGATTAGGTTTCAAGATTAGGGTTTCAATTTTAAGCAATCGTTTACTGTTTTATACATTCCGTTTATTCGAAATTTTATTCTAAATCATGAAGCCTAATCATTCCCCACAAAAATTTCTTAAAATGTCGCATATTACTCGGTTTTTATAGCTTGTACTTCAAACCTTCTAGATTAGGGTTTTCAAATTATGGTTTCAATTTTAAGCACTCTTTTACTATTTTATACACTCCGTTTCTTTGACATTCTATTATAAATGATCGAGCCTGATCAATCCTGACAAATATTTTGACAAATGTCGAGCGGTACTCGGATTTTTTTTGCACGTGCTTCAAACATCCCAGATTAGGGTTTCGATTATAAGCACTCTTTTGCTGTTTTATTTATGCACTCCGTTTCTTCGAAATTCTATTATAAATCATTATGCCTGATCATTCCCCACTAAAATTTTGAAAAACGTAGACTGTTACTTAGTTTATTTAGCACATGCTTAAAACGCCCTGGATTAGGGTTTCAAGATTAGGGTTTCAATTTTAAGCAATCGTTTACTGTTTTATACACTCCGTTTATTCGAAATTCTATTCTAAATCATGAAGCCTAATCATTCCCCACAAAAATTTCTTAAAATGTCGCATATTACTCGGTTTTTGTAGCACGTACTTCAAATCTTCAAGATTAGGGTTTTCAAATTATGGTTTCAATTTTAAGCACTCTTTTACAATGTTATACACTCCGTTTCTTTGACATTCTATTATAAATGATCGAGCCTGATCAATCCTGACAAAAATTTTGACAAATGTCGAGCGGTACTCGGATTTTTTTTGCACGTGCTTCAAACATCCCAGATTAGGGTTTCGATTATAAGCACTCTTTTGCTGTTTTATTTATGCACTCCGTTTCTTCGAAATTCTATTATAAATCATTATGCCTGATCATTTCCCACATAAATTTTGAAAAACGTAGACTGTTACTCAGTTTATTTAGCACATGCTTAAAACGCCCTGGATTAGGTTTCAAGATTAGGGTTTCAATTTTAAGCAATCGTTTACTGTTTTATACACTCCGTTTATTCGAAATTTTATTCTAAATCATGAAGCCTAATCATTCCCCACAAAAATTTCTTAAAATGTCGCATATTACTCGGTTTTTATAGCTTGTACTTCAAACCTTCTAGATTAGGGTTTTCAAATTATGGTTTCAATTTTAAGCACTCTTTTACTATTTTATACACTCCGTTTCTTTGACATTCTATTATAAATGATCGAGCCTGATCAATCCTGACAAAAATTTTGACAAATGTCGAGCGGTACTCGGATTTTTTTTGCACGTGCTTCAACCATCCTAGATTAGGGTTTCGATTATAAGCACTCTTTTGCTGTTTTATTTATGCACTCCGTTTTTTTGAAATTCTATTATAAATCATTATGCCTGATCATTCCCCACTAAAATTTTGAAAAACGTAGACTGTTACTCAGTTTATTTAGCACATGCTTCAAACGCCCTGGATTAGGGTTTCCAGATTAGGGTTTCAATTTTAAGCAATCGTTTACTGTTTTATACACTCCGTTTCTTCGAAATTCTATTCTAAATCATGAAGCCTAATCATTCCCCACAAAAATTTCTTAAAATGTCGCATATTACTCGGTTTTTGTAGCACGTACTTCAAATCTTCCCGATTAGGGTTTTCAAATTATGGTTTCAATTTTAAGCACTCTTTTACAATGTTATACACTCCGTTTCTTTGACATTCTATTATAAATGATCGAGCCTGATCAATCCTGACAAAAATTTTGACAAATGTCGAGCGGTACTCGGATTTTTTTTGCACGTGCTTCAAACATCCCAGATTAGGGTTTCGATTATAAGCACTCTTTTGCTGTTTTATTTATGCACTCCGTTTCTTCGAAATTCTATTATAAATCATTATGCCTGATCATTCCCCACTAAAATTTTGAAAAACGTAGACTGTTACTCAGTTTATTTAGCACATGCTTAAAACGCCCTGGATTAGGTTTCAAGATTAGGGTTTCAATTTTAAGCAATCGTTTACTGTTTTATACACTCCGTTTATTCGAAATTTTATTCTAAATCATGAAGCCTAATCATTCCCCACAAAAATTTCTTAAAATGTCGCATATTACTCGGTTTTTATAGCTTGTACTTCAAACCTTCTAGATTAGGGTTTTCAAATTATGGTTTCAATTTTAAGCACTCTTTTACTATTTTATACACTCCGTTTCTTTGACATTCTATTATAAATGATCGAGCCTGATCAATCCTGACAAAAATTTTGACAAATGTCGAGCGGTACTCGGATTTTTTTTGCACGTGCTTCAAACATCCCAGATTAGGGTTTCGATTATAAGCACTCTTTTGCTGTTTTATTTATGCACTCCGTTTCTTCGAAATTCTATTATAAATCATTATGCCTGATCATTCCCCACTAAAATTTTGAAAAACGTAGACTGTTACTTAGTTTATTTAGCACATGCTTAAAACGCCCTGGATTAGGGTTTCAAGATTAGGGTTTCAATTTTAAGCAATCGTTTACTGTTTTATACACTCCGTTTATTCGAAATTCTATTCTAAATCATGAAGCCTAATCATTCCCCACAAAAATTTCTTAAAATGTCGCATATTACTCGGTTTTTGTAGCACGTACTTCAAATCTTCAAGATTAGGGTTTTCAAATTATGGTTTCAATTTTAAGCACTCTTTTACAATGTTATACACTCCGTTTCTTTGACATTCTATTATAAATGATCGAGCCTGATCAATCCTGACAAAAATTTTGACAAATGTCGAGCGGTACTCGGATTTTTTTTGCACGTGCTTCAAACATCCCAGATTAGGGTTTCGATTATAAGCACTCTTTTGCTGTTTTATTTATGCACTCCGTTTCTTCGAAATTCTATTATAAATCATTATGTCTGATCATTCCCCACTAAAATTTTGAAAAACGTAGACTGTTACTCAGTTTATTTAGCACATGCTTAAAACGCCCTGGATTAGGTTTCAAGATTAGGGTTTCAATTTTAAGCAATCGTTTACTGTTTTATACACTCCGTTTATTCGAAATTTTATTCTAAATCATGAAGCCTAATCATTCCCCACAAAAATTTCTTAAAATGTCGCATATTACTCGGTTTTTATAGCTTGTACTTCAAACCTTCTAGATTAGGGTTTTCAAATTATGGTTTCAATTTTAAGCACTCTTTTACTATTTTATACACTCCGTTTCTTTGACATTCTATTATAAATGATCGAGCCTGATCAATCCTGACAAAAATTTTGACAAATGTCGAGCGGTACTCGGATTTTTTTTGCACGTGCTTCAACCATCCTAGATTAGGGTTTCGATTATAAGCACTCTTTTGCTGTTTTATTTATGCACTCCGTTTTTTTGAAATTCTATTATAAATCATTATGCCTGATCATTCCCCACTAAAATTTTGAAAAACGTAGACTGTTACTCAGTTTATTTAGCACATGCTTCAAACGCCCTGGATTAGGGTTTCCAGATTAGGGTTTCAATTTTAAGCAATCGTTTACTGTTTTATACACTCCGTTTCTTCGAAATTCTATTCTAAATCATGAAGCCTAATCATTCCCCACAAAAATTTCTTAAAATGTCGCATATTACTCGGTTTTTGTAGCACGTACTTCAAATCTTCCCGATTAGGGTTTTCAAATTATGGTTTCAATTTTAAGCACTCTTTTACAATGTTATACACTCCGTTTCTTTGACATTCTATTATAAATGATCGAGCCTGATCAATCCTGACAAAAATTTTGACAAATGTCGAGCGGTACTCGGATTTTTTTTGCACGTGCTTCAAACATCCCAGATTAGGGTTTCGATTATAAGCACTCTTTTGCTGTTTTATTTATGCACTCCGTTTCTTCGAAATTCTATTATAAATCATTATGCCTGATCATTCCCCACTAAAATTTTGAAAAACGTAGACTGTTACTTAGTTTATTTAGCACATGCTTAAAACGCCCTGGATTAGGGTTTCAAGATTAGGGTTTCAATTTTAAGCAATCGTTTACTGTTTTATACACTCCGTTTATTCGAAATTCTATTCTAAATCATGAAGCCTAATCATTCCCCACAAAAATTTCTTAAAATGTCGCATATTACTCGGTTTTTGTAGCACGTACTTCAAATCTTCAAGATTAGGGTTTTCAAATTATGGTTTCAATTTTAAGCACTCTTTTACAATGTTATACACTCCGTTTCTTTGACATTCTATTATAAATGATCGAGCCTGATCAATCCTGACAAAAATTTTGACAAATGTCGAGCGGTACTCGGATTTTTTTTGCACGTGCTTCAAACATCCCAGATTAGGGTTTCGATTATAAGCACTCTTTTGCTGTTTTATTTATGCACTCCGTTTCTTCGAAATTCTATTATAAATCATTATGTCTGATCATTCCCCACTAAAATTTTGAAAAACGTAGACTGTTACTCAGTTTATTTAGCACATGCTTAAAACGCCCTGGATTAGGTTTCAAGATTAGGGTTTCAATTTTAAGCAATCGTTTACTGTTTTATACACTCCGTTTATTCGAAATTTTATTCTAAATCATGAAGCCTAATCATTCCCCACAAAAATTTCTTAAAATGTCGCATATTACTCGGTTTTTATAGCTTGTACTTCAAACCTTCTAGATTAGGGTTTTCAAATTATGGTTTCAATTTTAAGCACTCTTTTACTATTTTATACACTCCGTTTCTTTGACATTCTATTATAAATGATCGAGCCTGATCAATCCTGACAAAAATTTTGACAAATGTCGAGCGGTACTCGGATTTTTTTTGCACGTGCTTCAACCATCCTAGATTAGGGTTTCGATTATAAGCACTCTTTTGCTGTTTTATTTATGCACTCCGTTTTTTTGAAATTCTATTATAAATCATTATGCCTGATCATTCCCCACTAAAATTTTGAAAAACGTAGACTGTTACTCAGTTTATTTAGCACATGCTTCAAACGCCCTGGATTAGGGTTTCCAGATTAGGGTTTCAATTTTAAGCAATCGTTTACTGTTTTATACACTCCGTTTCTTCGAAATTCTATTCTAAATCACGAAGCCTAATCATTCCCCACAAAAATTTCTTAAAATGTCGCATATTACTCGGTTTTTATAGCACGTACTTCAAACCTTCCAGATTAGGGTTTTCAAATTATGGTTTCAATTTTAAACACTCTTTTACTATGTTAGACACTCCGTTTCTTTGACATTCTATTATAAATGATCGAGCCTGATTAATCCTGACAAAAATTTTGACAAATTTCGAGCGGTACTCGGATTTTTTTTGCACGTGCTTCAAACATCCCAGATTAGGGTTTCGATTATAAGCACTCTTTTGCTGTTTTATTTATGCACTCCGTTTCTTCGAAATTCTATTATAAATCATTATGCCTGATCATTCCCCACTAAAATTTTAAAAAACGTAGACTGTTACTCAGTTTATTTAGCAAATGCTTCAAACGCCCTGGATTAGGGTTTCCAGATTAGGGTTTCAATTTTAAGCAATCGTTTACTGTTTTATACACTCCGTTTCTTCGAAATTCTATTCTAAATCATGAAGCCTAATCATTCCCCACAAAAATTTCTTAAAATGTCGCATATTACTCGGTTTTTGTAGCACGTACTTGAAATCTTCCCGATTAGGGTTTTCAAATTATGGTTTCAATTTTAAGCACTCTTTTACAATGTTATACACTCCGTTTCTTTGACATTCTATTATAAATGATCGAGCCTGATCAATCCTGACAAAAATTTTGACAAATGTCGAGCGGTACTCGGATTTTTTTTGCACGTGCTTCAAACATCCCAGATTAGGGTTTCGATTATAAGCACTCTTTTGCTGTTTTATTTATGCACTCCGTTTCTTCGAAATTCTATTATAAATCATTATGCCTGATCATTCCCCACTAAAATTTTAAAAAACGTAGACTGTTACTCGGTTTATTTAGCAAATGCTTCAAACGCCCTGGATTAGGGTTTCCAGATTAGGGTTTCAATTTTAAGCAATCGTTTACTGTTTTATACACTCCGTTTCTTCGAAATTCTATTCTAAATCATGAAGCCTAATCATTCCCCACAAAAATTTCTTAAAATGTCGCATATTACTCTGTTTTTGTAGCACGTACTTCAAATTTCCAGATTAGGGTTTTCAAATTATGGTTTCAATTTTAAGCACTCTTTTACAATGTTATACACTCCGTTTCTTTGACATTCTATTATAAATGATCGAGCCTGATCAATCCTGACAAAAATTTTGACAAATGTCGAGCGGTACTCGGATTTTTTTTGCACGTGCTTCAAACATCCCAGATTAGGGTTTCGATTATAAGCACTCTTTTGCTGTTTTATTTATGCACTCCGTTTCTTCGAAATTCTATTATAAATCATTATGCCTGATCATTCCCCACTAAAATTTTAAAAAACGTAGACTGTTACTCAGTTTATTTAGCAAATGCTTCAAACGCCCTGGATTAGGGTTTCCAGATTAGGGTTTCAATTTTAAGCAATCGTTTACTGTTTTATACACTCCGTTTCTTCGAAATTCTATTCTAAATCATGAAGCCTAATCATTCCCCACAAAAATTTCTTAAAATGTCGCATATTACTCGGTTTTTGTACCACGTACTTCAAACCTTCCAGACTAGGGTTTTCAAATTATGGTTTCAATTTTAAGCACTCTTTTACTATTTTATACACTCCGTTTCTTTGACATTCTATTATAAATGATCGAGCCTGATCAATCCTGACAAAAATTTTGACAAATGTCGAGCGGTACTAGGATTTTTTTTGCACGTGCTTCAACCATCCTAGATTAGGGTTTCGATTATAAGCACTCTTTTGCTGTTTTATTTATGCACTCCGTTTTTTCGAAATTCTATTATAAATCATTATGCCTGATCATTCCCCACTAAAATTTTAAAAAACGTAGACTGTTACTCAGTTTATTTAGCAAATGCTTCAAACGCCCTGGATTAGGGTTTCCAGATTAGGGTTTCAATTTTAAGCAATCGTTTACTGTTTTATACACTCCGTTTCTTCGAAATTCTATTCTAAATCATGAAGCCTAATCATTCCCCACAAAAATTTCTTAAAATGTCGCATATTACTCGGTTTTTGTAGCACGTACTTCAAATCTTCCAGATTAGGGTTTTCAAATTATGGTTTCAATTTTAAGCACTCTTTTACAATGTTATACACTCCGTTTCTTTGACATTCTATTATAAATGATCGAGCCTGATCAATCCTGACAAAAATTTTGACAAATGTCGAGCGGTACTCGGATTTTTTTTGCACGTGCTTCAAACATCCCAGATTAGGGTTTCGATTATAAGCACTCTTTTGCTGTTTTATTTATGCACTCCGTTTCTTCGAAATTCTATTATAAATCATTATGCCTGATCATTCCCCACTAAAATTTTAAAAAACGTAGACTGTTACTCAGTTTATTTAGCAAATGCTTCAAACGCCCTGGATTAGGGTTTCCAGATTAGGGTTTCAATTTTAAGCAATCGTTTGCTTTTTTATACACTCCGTTTCTTCGAAATTCTATTCTAAATCATGAAGCCTAATCATTCCCCACAAAAATTTCTTAAAATGTCGCATATTACTCTGTTTTTGTAGCACGTACTTCAAATTTCCAGATTAGGGTTTTCAAATTATGGTTTCAATTTTAAGCACTCTTTTACAATGTTATACACTCCGTTTCTTTGACATTCTATTATAAATGATCGAGCCTGATCAATCCTGACAAAAATTTTGACAAATGTCGAGCGGTACTCGGATTTTTTTTGCACGTGCTTCAAACATCCCAGATTAGGGTTTCGATTATAAGCACTCTTTTGCTGTTTTATTTATGCACTCCGTTTCTTCGAAATTCTATTATAAATCATTATGCCTGATCATTCCCCACTAAAATTTTAAAAAACGTAGACTGTTACTCAGTTTATTTAGCAAATGCTTCAAACGCCCTGGATTAGGGTTTCCAGATTAGGGTTTCAATTTTAAGCAATCGTTTACTGTTTTATACACTCCGTTTCTTCGAAATTCTATTCTAAATCATGAAGCCTAATCATTCCCCACAAAAATTTCTTAAAATGTCGCATATTACTCGGTTTTTGTAGCACGTACTTCAAACCTTCCAGACTAGGGTTTTCAAATTATGGTTTCAATTTTAAGCACTCTTTTACTATTTTATACACTCCGTTTCTTTGACATTCTATTATAAATGATCGAGCCTGATCAATCCTGACAAAAATTTTGACAAATGTCGAGCGGTACTAGGATTTTTTTTGCACGTGCTTCAACCATCCTAGATTAGGGTTTCGATTATAAGCACTCTTTTGCTGTTTTATTTATGCACTCCGTTTTTTCGAAATTCTATTATAAATCATTATGCCTGATCATTCCCCACTAAAATTTTAAAAAACGTAGACTGTTACTCAGTTTATTTAGCAAATGCTTCAAACGCCCTGGATTAGGGTTTCCAGATTAGGGTTTCAATTTTAAGCAATCGTTGACTGTTTTATACACTCCGTTTCTTCGAAATTCTATTCTAAATCATGAAGCCTAATCATTCCCCACAAAAATTTCTTAAAATGTCGCATATTACTCGGTTTTTGTAGCACGTACTTCAAATCTTCCAGATTAGGGTTTTCAAATTATGGTTTCAATTTTAAGCACTCTTTTACAATGTTATACACTCCGTTTCTTTGACATTCTATTATAAATGATCGAGCCTGATCAATCCTGACAAAAATTTTGACAAATGTCGAGCGGTACTCGGATTTTTTTTGCACGTGCTTCAAACATCCCAGATTAGGGTTTCGATTATAAGCACTCTTTTGCTGTTTTATTTATGCACTCCGTTTCTTCGAAATTCTATTATAAATCATTATGCCTGATCATTCCCCACTAAAATTTTAAAAAACGTAGACTGTTACTCAGTTTATTTAGCAAATGCTTCAAACGCCCTGGATTAGGGTTTCCAGATTAGGGTTTCAATTTTAAGCAATCGTTTACTTTTTTATACACTCCGTTTCTTCGAAATTCTATTCTAAATCATGAAGCCTAATCATTCCCCACAAAAATTTCTTAAAATGTCGCATATTACTCGGTTTTTGTAGCACGTACTTCAAATCTTCCAGATTAGGGTTTTCAAATTATGGTTTCAATTTTAAGCACTCTTTTACAATGTTATACACTCCGTTTCTTTGACATTCTACTATAAATGATCGAGCCTGATCAATCCTGACAAAAATTTTGACAAATGTCGAGCGGTACTCGGATTTTTTTTGCACGTGCTTCAAACATCCCAGATTAGGGTTTCGATTATAAGCACTCTTTTGCTGTTTTATTTATGCACTCCGTTTCTTCGAAATTCTATTATAAATCATTATGCCTGATCATTCCCCACTAAAATTTTGAAAAACGTAGACTGTTACTCAGTTTATTTAGCACATGCTTAAAACGCCCTGGATTAGGGTTTCAAGATTAGGGTTTCAATTTTAAGCAATCGTTTACTGTTTTATACACTCCGTTTATTCGAAATTCTATTCTAAATCATGAAGCCTAATCATTCCCCACAAAAATTTCTTAAAATGTCGCATATTACTCGGTTTTTATAGCACGTACTTCAAACCTTCCAGACTAGGGTTTTCAAATTATGGTTTCAATTTTAAGCACTCTTTTACTATTTTATACACTCCGTTTCTTTGACATTCTATTATAAATGATCGAGCCTGATCAATCCTGACAAATATTTTGACAAATGTCGAGCGGTACTAGGATTTTTTTTGCACGTGCTTCAACCATCCTAGATTAGGGTTTCGATTATAAGCACTCTTTTGCTGTTTTATTTATGCACTCCGTTTCTTCGAAATTCTATTATAAATCATTATGCCTGATCATTCCCCACTAAAATTTTAAAAAACGTAGACTGTTACTCAGTTTATTTAGCAAATGCTTCAAACGCCCTGGATTAGGGTTTCCAGATTAGGGTTTCAATTTTAAGCAATCGTTGACTGTTTTATACACTCCGTTTCTTCGAAATTCTATTCTAAATCATGAAGCCTAATCATTCCCCACAAAAATTTCTTAAAATGTCGCATATTACTCGGTTTTTGTAGCACGTACTTCAAATCTTCCCGATTAGGGTTTTCAAATTATGGTTTCAATTTTAAGCACTCTTTTACAATGTTATACACTCCGTTTCTTTGACATTCTATTATAAATGATCGAGCCTGATCAATCCTGACAAAAATTTTGACAAATGTCGAGCGGTACTCGGATTTTTTTTGCACGTGCTTCAAACATCCCAGATTAGGGTTTCGATTATAAGCACTCTTTTGCTGTTTTATTTATGCACTCCGTTTCTTCGAAATTCTATTATAAATCATTATGCCTGATCATTCCCCACTAAAATTTTGAAAAACGTAGACTGTTACTCAGTTTATTTAGCACATGCTTCAAACGCCCTGGATTAGGGTTTCCAGATTAGGGTTTCAATTTTAAGCAATCGTTTACTGTTTTATACACTCCGTTTCTTCGAAATTCTATTCTAAATCACGAAGCCTAATCATTCCCCACAAAAATTTCTTAAAATGTCGCATATTACTCGGTTTTTATAGCACGTACTTCAAACCTTCCAGATTAGGGTTTTCAAATTATGGTTTCAATTTTAAGCACTCTTTTACAATGTTATACACTCCGTTTCTTTGACATTCTACTATAAATGATCGAGCCTGATCAATCCTGACAAAAATTTTGACAAATGTCGAGCGGTACTCGGATTTTTTTTGCACGTGCTTCAAACATCCCAGATTAGGGTTTCGATTATAAGCACTCTTTTGCTGTTTTATTTATGCACTCCGTTTCTTCGAAATTCTATTATAAATCATTATGCCTGATCATTCCCCACTAAAATTTTGAAAAACGTAGACTGTTACTCAGTTTATTTAGCACATGCTTAAAACGCCCTGGATTAGGGTTTCAAGATTAGGGTTTCAATTTTAAGCAATCGTTTACTGTTTTATACACTCTGTTTATTCGAAATTCTATTCTAAATCATGAAGCCTAATCATTCCCCACAAAAATTTCTTAAAATGTCGCATATTACTCGGTTTTTGTAGCACGTACTTCAAATCTTCAAGATTAGGGTTTTCAAATTATGGTTTCAATTTTAAGCACTCTTTTACAATGTTATACACTCCGTTTCTTTGACATTCTATTATAAATGATCGAGCCTGATCAATCCTGACAAAAATTTTGACAAATGTCGAGCGGTACTCGGATTTTTTTTGCACGTGCTTCAAACATCCCAGATTAGGGTTTCGATTATAAGCACTCTTTTGCTGTTTTATTTATGCACTCCGTTTCTTCGAAATTCTATTATAAATCATTATGCCTGATCATTCCCCACTAAAATTTTGAAAAACGTAGACTGTTACTCAGTTTATTTAGCACATGCTTAAAACGCCCTGGATTAGGGTTTCAAGATTAGGGTTTCAATTTTAAGCAATCGTTTACTGTTTTATACACTCCGTTTATTCGAAATTCTATTCTAAATCATGAAGCCTAATCATTCCCCACAAAAATTTCTTAAAATGTCGCATATTACTCGGTTTTTATAGCACGTACTTCAAACCTTCCAGACTAGGGTTTTCAAATTATGGTTTCAATTTTAAGCACTCTTTTACTATTTTATACACTCCGTTTCTTTGACATTCTATTATAAATGATCGAGCCTGATCAATCCTGACAAATATTTTGACAAATGTCGAGCGGTACTAGGATTTTTTTTGCACGTGCTTCAACCATCCTAGATTAGGGTTTCGATTATAAGCACTCTTTTGCTGTTTTATTTATGCACTCCGTTTCTTCGAAATTCTATTATAAATCATTATGCCTGATCATTCCCCACTAAAATTTTAAAAAACGTAGACTGTTACTCAGTTTATTTAGCAAATGCTTCAAACGCCCTGGATTAGGGTTTCCAGATTAGGGTTTCAATTTTAAGCAATCGTTTACTGTTTTATACACTCCGTTTCTTCGAAATTCTATTCTAAATCATGAAGCCTAATCATTCCCCACAAAAATTTCTTAAAATGTCGCATATTACTCGGTTTTTGTAGCACGTACTTCAAATCTTCCCGATTAGGGTTTTCAAATTATGGTTTCAATTTTAAGCACTCTTTTACAATGTTATACACTCCGTTTCTTTGACATTCTATTATAAATGATCGAGCCTGATCAATCCTGACAAAAATTTTGACAAATGTCGAGCGGTACTCGGATTTTTTTTGCACGTGCTTCAAACATCCCAGATTAGGGTTTCGATTATAAGCACTCTTTTGCTGTTTTATTTATGCACTCCGTTTCTTCGAAATTCTATTATAAATCATTATGCCTGATCATTCCCCACTAAAATTTTGAAAAACGTAGACTGTTACTCAGTTTATTTAGCACATGCTTCAAACGCCCTGGATTAGGGTTTCCAGATTAGGGTTTCAATTTTAAGCAATCGTTTACTGTTTTATACACTCCGTTTCTTCGAAATTCTATTCTAAATCACGAAGCCTAATCATTCCCCACAAAAATTTCTTAAAATGTCGCATATTACTCGGTTTTTATAGCACGTACTTCAAACCTTCCAGATTAGGGTTTTCAAATTATGGTTTCAATTTTAAGCACTCTTTTACTATGTTAGACACTCCGTTTCTTTGACATTCTATTATAAATGATCGAGCCTGATCAATCCTGACAAAAATTTTGACAAATTTCGAGCGGTACTCGGATTTTTTTTGCACGTGCTTCAAACATCCCAGATTAGGGTTTCGATTATAAGCACTCTTTTGCTGTTTTATTTATGCACTCCGTTTCTTCGAAATTCTATTATAAATCATTATGCCTGATCATTCCCCACTAAAATTTTGAAAAACGTAGACTGTTACTCAGTTTATTTAGCACATGCTTAAAACGCCCTGGATTAGGGTTTCAAGATTAGGGTTTCAATTTTAAGCAATCGTTTACTGTTTTATACACTCTGTTTATTCGAAATTTTATTCTAAATCATGAAGCCTAATCATTCCCCACAAAAATTTCTTAAAATGTCGCATATTACTCGGTTTTTATAGCTTGTACTTCAAACCTTCTAGATTAGGGTTTTCAAATTATGGTTTCAATTTTAAGCACTCTTTTACTATTTTATACACTCCGTTTCTTTGACATTCTATTATAAATGATCGAGCCTGATCAATCCTGACAAAAATTTTGACAAATGTCGAGCGGTACTCGGATTTTTTTTGCACGTGCTTCAACCATCCTAGATTAGGGTTTCGATTATAAGCACTCTTTTGCTGTTTTATTTATGCACTCCGTTTTTTCGAAATTCTATTATAAATCATTATGCCTGATCATTCCCCACTAAAATTTTGAAAAACGTAGACTGTTACTCAGTTTATTTAGCACATGCTTAAAACGCCCTGGATTAGGGTTTCAAGATTAGGGTTTCAATTTTAAGCAATCGTTTACTGTTTTATACACTCCGTTTATTCGAAATTCTATTCTAAATCATGAAGCCTAATCATTCCCCACAAAAATTTCTTAAAATGTCGCATATTACTCGGTTTTTATAGCACGTACTTCAAACCTTCCAGACTAGGGTTTTCAAATTATGGTTTCAATTTTAAGCACTCTTTTACTATTTTATACACTCCGTTTCTTTGACATTCTATTATAAATGATCGAGCCTGATCAATCCTGACAAATATTTTGACAAATGTCGAGCGGTACTAGGATTTTTTTTGCACGTGCTTCAACCATCCTAGATTAGGGTTTCGATTATAAGCACTCTTTTGCTGTTTTATTTATGCACTCCGTTTCTTCGAAATTCTATTATAAATCATTATGCCTGATCATTCCCCACTAAAATTTTAAAAAACGTAGACTGTTACTCAGTTTATTTAGCAAATGCTTCAAACGCCCTGGATTAGGGTTTCCAGATTAGGGTTTCAATTTTAAGCAATCGTTTACTGTTTTATACACTCCGTTTCTTCGAAATTCTATTCTAAATCATGAAGCCTAATCATTCCCCACAAAAATTTCTTAAAATGTCGCATATTACTCGGTTTTTGTAGCACGTACTTCAAATCTTCCCGATTAGGGTTTTCAAATTATGGTTTCAATTTTAAGCACTCTTTTACAATGTTATACACTCCGTTTCTTTGACATTCTATTATAAATAATCGAGCCTGATCAATCCTGACAAAAATTTTGACAAATGTCGAGCGGTACTCGGATTTTTTTTGCACGTGCTTCAAACATCCCAGATTAGGGTTTCGATTATAAGCACTCTTTTGCTGTTTTATTTATGCACTCCGTTTCTTCGAAATTCTATTATAAATCATTATGCCTGATCATTCCCCACTAAAATTTTGAAAAACGTAGACTGTTACTCAGTTTATTTAGCACATGCTTCAAACGCCCTGGATTAGGGTTTCCAGATTAGGGTTTCAATTTTAAGCAATCGTTTACTGTTTTATACACTCCGTTTCTTCGAAATTCTATTCTAAATCACGAAGCCTAATCATTCCCCACAAAAATTTCTTAAAATGTCGCATATTACTCGGTTTTTATAGCACGTACTTCAAACCTTCCAGATTAGGGTTTTCAAATTATGGTTTCAATTTTAAGCACTCTTTTACAATGTTATACACTCCGTTTCTTTGACATTCTACTATAAATGATCGAGCCTGATCAATCCTGACAAAAATTTTGACAAATGTCGAGCGGTACTCGGATTTTTTTTGCACGTGCTTCAAACATCCCAGATTAGGGTTTCGATTATAAGCACTCTTTTGCTGTTTTATTTATGCACTCCGTTTCTTCGAAATTCTATTATAAATCATTATGCCTGATCATTCCCCACTAAAATTTTGAAAAACGTAGACTGTTACTCAGTTTATTTAGCACATGCTTAAAACGCCCTGGATTAGGGTTTCAAGATTAGGGTTTCAATTTTAAGCAATCGTTTACTGTTTTATACACTCCGTTTATTCGAAATTCTATTCTAAATCATGAAGCCTAATCATTCCCCACAAAAATTTCTTAAAATGTCGCATATTACTCGGTTTTTGTAGCACGTACTTCAAATCTTCAAGATTAGGGTTTTCAAATTATGGTTTCAATTTTAAGCACTCTTTTACAATGTTATACACTCCGTTTCTTTGACATTCTATTATAAATGATCGAGCCTGATCAATCCTGACAAAAATTTTGACAAATGTCGAGCGGTACTCGGATTTTTTTTGCACGTGCTTCAAACATCCCAGATTAGGGTTTCGATTATAAGCACTCTTTTGCTGTTTTATTTATGCACTCCGTTTCTTCGAAATTCTATTATAAATCATTATGCCTGATCATTCCCCACTAAAATTTTGAAAAACGTAGACTGTTACTCAGTTTATTTAGCACATGCTTAAAACGCCCTGGATTAGGGTTTCAAGATTAGGGTTTCAATTTTAAGCAATCGTTTACTGTTTTATACACTCCGTTTATTCGAAATTCTATTCTAAATCATGAAGCCTAATCATTCCCCACAAAAATTTCTTAAAATGTCGCATATTACTCGGTTTTTATAGCACGTACTTCAAACCTTCCAGACTAGGGTTTTCAAATTATGGTTTCAATTTTAAGCACTCTTTTACTATTTTATACACTCCGTTTCTTTGACATTCTATTATAAATGATCGAGCCTGATCAATCCTGACAAATATTTTGACAAATGTCGAGCGGTACTAGGATTTTTTTTGCACGTGCTTCAACCATCCTAGATTAGGGTTTCGATTATAAGCACTCTTTTGCTGTTTTATTTATGCACTCCGTTTCTTCGAAATTCTATTATAAATCATTATGCCTGATCATTCCCCACTAAAATTTTAAAAAACGTAGACTGTTACTCAGTTTATTTAGCAAATGCTTCAAACGCCCTGGATTAGGGTTTCCAGATTAGGGTTTCAATTTTAAGCAATCGTTTACTGTTTTATACACTCCGTTTCTTCGAAATTCTATTCTAAATCATGAAGCCTAATCATTCCCCACAAAAATTTCTTAAAATGTCGCATATTACTCGGTTTTTGTAGCACGTACTTCAAATCTTCCCGATTAGGGTTTTCAAATTATGGTTTCAATTTTAAGCACTCTTTTACAATGTTATACACTCCGTTTCTTTGACATTCTATTATAAATGATCGAGCCTGATCAATCCTGACAAAAATTTTGACAAATGTCGAGCGGTACTCGGATTTTTTTTGCACGTGCTTCAAACATCCCAGATTAGGGTTTCGATTATAAGCACTCTTTTGCTGTTTTATTTATGCACTCCGTTTCTTCGAAATTCTATTATAAATCATTATGCCTGATCATTCCCCACTAAAATTTTGAAAAACGTAGACTGTTACTCAGTTTATTTAGCACATGCTTCAAACGCCCTGGATTAGGGTTTCCAGATTAGGGTTTCAATTTTAAGCAATCGTTTACTGTTTTATACACTCCGTTTCTTCGAAATTCTATTCTAAATCACGAAGCCTAATCATTCCCCACAAAAATTTCTTAAAATGTCGCATATTACTCGGTTTTTATAGCACGTACTTCAAACCTTCCAGATTAGGGTTTTCAAATTATGGTTTCAATTTTAAACACTCTTTTACTATGTTAGACACTCCGTTTCTTTGACATTCTATTATAAATGATCGAGCCTGATCAATCCTGACAAAAATTTTGACAAATTTCGAGCGGTACTCGGATTTTTTTTGCACGTGCTTCAAACATCCCAGATTAGGGTTTCGATTATAAGCACTCTTTTGCTGTTTTATTTATGCACTCCGTTTCTTCGAAATTCTATTATAAATCATTATGCCTGATCATTCCCCACTAAAATTTTGAAAAACGTAGACTGTTACTCAGTTTATTTAGCACATGCTTAAAACGCCCTGGATTAGGGTTTCAAGATTAGGGTTTCAATTTTAAGCAATCGTTTACTGTTTTATACACTCCGTTTATTCGAAATTTTATTCTAAATCATGAAGCCTAATCATTCCCCACAAAAATTTCTTAAAATGTCGCATATTACTCGGTTTTTATAGCTTGTACTTCAAACCTTCTAGATTAGGGTTTTCAAATTATGGTTTCAATTTTAAGCACTCTTTTACTATTTTATACACTCCGTTTCTTTGACATTCTATTATAAATGATCGAGCCTGATCAATCCTGACAAAAATTTTGACAAATGTCGAGCGGTACTCGGATTTTTTTTGCACGTGCTTCAACCATCCTAGATTAGGGTTTCGATTATAAGCACTCTTTTGCTGTTTTATTTATGCACTCCGTTTTTTCGAAATTCTATTATAAATCATTATGCCTGATCATTCCCCACTAAAATTTTGAAAAACGTAGACTGTTACTCAGTTTATTTAGCACATGCTTAAAACGCCCTGGATTAGGGTTTCAAGATTAGGGTTTCAATTTTAAGCAATCGTTTACTGTTTTATACACTCCGTTTATTCGAAATTCTATTCTAAATCATGAAGCCTAATCATTCCCCACAAAAATTTCTTAAAATGTCGCATATTACTCGGTTTTTATAGCACGTACTTCAAACCTTCCAGACTAGGGTTTTCAAATTATGGTTTCAATTTTAAGCACTCTTTTACTATTTTATACACTCCGTTTCTTTGACATTCTATTATAAATGATCGAGCCTGATCAATCCTGACAAATATTTTGACAAATGTCGAGCGGTACTAGGATTTTTTTTGCACGTGCTTCAACCATCCTAGATTAGGGTTTCGATTATAAGCACTCTTTTGCTGTTTTATTTATGCACTCCGTTTCTTCGAAATTCTATTATAAATCATTATGCCTGATCATTCCCCACTAAAATTTTAAAAAACGTAGACTGTTACTCAGTTTATTTAGCAAATGCTTCAAACGCCCTGGATTAGGGTTTCCAGATTAGGGTTTCAATTTTAAGCAATCGTTTACAGTTTTATACACTCCGTTTCTTCGAAATTCTATTCTAAATCATGAAGCCTAATCATTCCCCACAAAAATTTCTTAAAATGTCGCATATTACTCGGTTTTTGTAGCACGTACTTCAAATCTTCCCGATTAGGGTTTTCAAATTATGGTTTCAATTTTAAGCACTCTTTTACAATGTTATACACTCCGTTTCTTTGACATTCTATTATAAATGATCGAGCCTGATCAATCCTGACAAAAATTTTGACAAATGTCGAGCGGTACTCGGATTTTTTTTGCACGTGCTTCAAACATCCCAGATTAGGGTTTCGATTATAAGCACTCTTTTGCTGTTTTATTTATGCACTCCGTTTCTTCGAAATTCTATTATAAATCATTATGCCTGATCATTCCCCACTAAAATTTTGAAAAACGTAGACTGTTACTCAGTTTATTTAGCACATGCTTCAAACGCCCTGGATTAGGGTTTCCAGATTAGGGTTTCAATTTTAAGCAATCGTTTACTGTTTTATACACTCCGTTTCTTCGAAATTCTATTCTAAATCACGAAGCCTAATCATTCCCCACAAAAATTTCTTAAAATGTCGCATATTACTCGGTTTTTATAGCACGTACTTCAAACCTTCCAGATTAGGGTTTTCAAATTATGGTTTCAATTTTAAACACTCTTTTACTATGTTAGACACTCCGTTTCTTTGACATTCTATTATAAATGATCGAGCCTGATCAATCCTGACAAAAATTTTGACAAATTTCGAGCGGTACTCGGATTTTTTTTGCACGTGCTTCAAACATCCCAGATTAGGGTTTCGATTATAAGCACTCTTTTGCTGTTTTATTTATGCACTCCGTTTCTTCGAAATTCTATTATAAATCATTATGCCTGATCATTCCCCACTAAAATTTTGAAAAACGTAGACTGTTACTCAGTTTATTTAGCACATGCTTAAAACGCCCTGGATTAGGGTTTCAAGATTAGGGTTTCAATTTTAAGCAATCGTTTACTGTTTTATACACTCCGTTTATTCGAAATTTTATTCTAAATCATGAAGCCTAATCATTCCCCACAAAAATTTCTTAAAATGTCGCATATTACTCGGTTTTTATAGCTTGTACTTCAAACCTTCTAGATTAGGGTTTTCAAATTATGGTTTCAATTTTAAGCACTCTTTTACTATTTTATACACTCCGTTTCTTTGACATTCTATTATAAATGATCGAGCCTGATCAATCCTGACAAAAATTTTGACAAATGTCGAGCGGTACTCGGATTTTTTTTGCACGTGCTTCAACCATCCTAGATTAGGGTTTCGATTATAAGCACTCTTTTGCTGTTTTATTTATGCACTCCGTTTTTTCGAAATTCTATTATAAATCATTATGCCTGATCATTCCCCACTAAAATTTTGAAAAACGTAGACTGTTACTCAGTTTATTTAGCACATGCTTCAAACGCCCTGGATTAGGGTTTCCAGATTAGGGTTTCAATTTTAAGCAATCGTTTACTGTTTTATACACTCCGTTTCTTCGAAATTCTATTCTAAATCACGAAGCCTAATCATTCCCCACAAAAATTTCTTAAAATGTCGCATATTACTCGGTTTTTATAGCACGTACTTCAAACCTTCCAGATTAGGGTTTTCAAATTATGGTTTCAATTTTAAACACTCTTTTACTATGTTAGACACTCCGTTTCTTTGACATTCTATTATAAATGATCGAGCCTGGTCAATCCTGACAAAAATTTTGACAAATTTCGAGCGGTACTCGGATTTTTTTTGCACGTGCTTCAAACATCCCAGATTAGGGTTTCGATTATAAGCACTCTTTTGCTGTTTTATTTATGCACTCCGTTTCTTCGAAATTCTATTATAAATCATTATGCCTGATCATTCCCCACTAAAATTTTAAAAAACGTAGACTGTTACTCAGTTTATTTAGCAAATGCTTCAAACGCCCTGGATTAGGGTTTCCAGATTAGGGTTTCAATTTTAAGCAATCGTTTACTGTTTTATACACTCCGTTTCTTCGAAATTCTATTCTAAATCACGAAGCCTAATCATTCCCCACAAAAATTTCTTAAAATGTCGCATATTACTCGGTTTTTATAGCACGTACTTCAAACCTTCCAGATTAGGGTTTTCAAATTATGGTTTCAATTTTAAACTCTCTTTTACTATGTTAGACACTCCGTTTCTTTGACATTCTATTATAAATGATCGAGCCTGATCAATCCTGACAAAAATTTTGACAAATTTCGAGCGGTACTCGGATTTTTTTTGCACGTGCTTCAAACATCCCAGATTAGGGTTTCGATTATAAGCACTCTTTTGCTGTTTTATTTATGCACTCCGTTTCTTCGAAATTCTATTATAAATCATTATGCCTGATCATTCCCCACTAAAATTTTAAAAAACGTAGACTGTTACTCAGTTTATTTAGCAAATGCTACAAACGCCCTGGATTAGGGTTTCCAGATTAGGGTTTCAATTTTAAGCAATCGTTTACTGTTTTATACACTCCGTTTCTTCGAAATTCTATTCTAAATCACGAAGCCTAATCATTCCCCACAAAAATTTCTTAAAATGTCGCATATTACTCGGTTTTTATAGCACGTACTTCAAACCTTCCAGATTAGGGTTTTCAAATTATGGTTTCAATTTTAAACACTCTTTTACTATGTTAGACACTCCGTTTCTTTGACATTCTATTATAAATGATCGAGCCTGATCAATCCTGACAAAAATTTTGACAAATTTCGAGCGGTACTCGGATTTTTTTTGCACGTGCTTCAAACATCCCAGATTAGGGTTTCGATTATAAGCACTCTTTTGCTGTTTTATTTATGCACTCCGTTTCTTCGAAATTCTATTATAAATCATTATGCCTGATCATTCCCCACTAAAATTTTAAAAAACGTAGACTGTTACTCAGTTTATTTAGCAAATGCTTCAAACGCCCTGGATTAGGGTTTCCAGATTAGGGTTTCAATTTTAAGCAATCGTTTACTGTTTTATACACTCCGTTTCTTCGAAATTCTATTCTAAATCATGAAGCCTAATCATTCCCAACAAAAATTTCTTAAAATGTCGCATATTACTCGGTTTTTGTAGCACGTACTTCAAATCTTCCCGATTAGGGTTTTCAAATTATGGTTTCAATTTTAAGCACTCTTTTACAATGTTATACACTCCGTTTCTTTGACATTCTATTATAAATGATCGAGCCTGATCAATCCTGACAAAAATTTTGACAAATGTCGAGCGGTACTCGGATTTTTTTTGCACGTGCTTCAAACATCCCAGATTAGGGTTTCGATTATAAGCACTCTTTTGCTGTTTTATTTATGCACTCCGTTTCTTCGAAATTCTATTATAAATCATTATGCCTGATCATTCCCCACTAAAATTTTGAAAAACGTAGACTGTTACTCAGTTTATTTAGCACATGCTTAAAACGCCCTGGATTAGGGTTTCAAGATTAGGGTTTCAATTTTAAGCAATCGTTTACTGTTTTATACACTCCGTTTATTCGAAATTCTATTCTAAATCATGAAGCCTAATCATTCCCCACAAAAATTTCTTAAAATGTCGCATATTACTCGGTTTTTGTAGCACGTACTTCAAATCTTCAAGATTAGGGTTTTCAAATTATGGTTTCAATTTTAAGCACTCTTTTACAATGTTATACACTCCGTTTCTTTGACATTCTATTATAAATGATCGAGCCTGATCAATCCTGACAAAAATTTTGACAAATGTCGAGCGGTACTCGGATTTTTTTTGCACGTGCTTCAAACATCCCAGATTAGGGTTTCGATTATAAGCACTCTTTTGCTGTTTTATTTATGCACTCCGTTTCTTCGAAATTCTATTATAAATCATTATGCCTGATCATTCCCCACTAAAATTTTGAAAAACGTAGACTGTTACTCAGTTTATTTAGCACATGCTTAAAACGCCCTGGATTAGGTTTCAAGATTAGGGTTTCAATTTTAAGCAATCGTTTACTGTTTTATACACTCCGTTTATTCGAAATTTTATTCTAAATCATGAAGCCTAATCATTCCCCACAAAAATTTCTTAAAATGTCGCATATTACTCGGTTTTTATAGCTTGTACTTCAAACCTTCTAGATTAGGGTTTTCAAATTATGGTTTCAATTTTAAGCACTCTTTTACTATTTTATACACTCCGTTTCTTTGACATTCTATTATAAATGATCGAGCCTGATCAATCCTGACAAAAATTTTGACAAATGTCGAGCGGTACTCGGATTTTTTTTGCACGTGCTTCAACCATCCTAGATTAGGGTTTCGATTATAAGCACTCTTTTGCTGTTTTATTTATGCACTCCGTTTTTTTGAAATTCTATTATAAATCATTATGCCTGATCATTCCCCACTAAAATTTTGAAAAACGTAGACTGTTACTCAGTTTATTTAGCAAATGCTTCAAACGCCTTGGATTAGGGTTTCCAGATTAGGGTTTCAATTTTAAGCAATCGTTTACTGTTTTATACACTCCGTTTCTTCGAAATTCTATTCTAAATCATGAAGCCTAATCATTCCCCACAAAAATTTCTTAAAATGTCGCATATTACTCGGTTTTTGTAGCACGTACTTGAAATCTTCCCGATTAGGGTTTTCAAATTATGGTTTCAATTTTAAGCACTCTTTTACAATGTTATACACTCCGTTTCTTTGACATTCTATTATAAATGATCGAGCCTGATCAATCCTGACAAAAATTTTGACAAATGTCGAGCGGTACTCGGATTTTTTTTGCACGTGCTTCAAACATCCCAGATTAGGGTTTCGATTATAAGCACTCTTTTGCTGTTTTATTTATGCACTCCGTTTCTTCGAAATTCTATTATAAATCATTATGCCTGATCATTCCCCACTAAAATTTTGAAAAACGTAGACTGTTACTCAGTTTATTTAGCACATGCTTAAAACGCCCTGGATTAGGGTTTCAAGATTAGGGTTTCAATTTTAAGCAATCGTTTACTGTTTTATACACTCCGTTTATTCGAAATTCTATTCTAAATCATGAAGCCTAATCATTCCCCACAAAAATTTCTTAAAATGTCGCATATTACTCGGTTTTTGTAGCACGTACTTCAAATCTTCAAGATTAGGGTTTTCAAATTATGGTTTCAATTTTAAGCACTCTTTTACAATGTTATACACTCCGTTTCTTTGACATTCTATTATAAATGATCGAGCCTGATCAATCCTGACAAAAATTTTGACAAATGTCGAGCGGTACTCGGATTTTTTTTGCACGTGCTTCAAACATCCCAGATTAGGGTTTCGATTATAAGCACTCTTTTGCTGTTTTATTTATGCACTCCGTTTCTTCGAAATTCTATTATAAATCATTATGCCTGATCATTCCCCACTAAAATTTTGAAAAACGTAGACTGTTACTCAGTTTATTTAGCACATGCTTAAAACGCCCTGGATTAGGTTTCAAGATTAGGGTTTCAATTTTAAGCAATCGTTTACTGTTTTATACACTCCGTTTATTCGAAATTTTATTCTAAATCATGAAGCCTAATCATTCCCCACAAAAATTTCTTAAAATGTCGCATATTACTCGGTTTTTATAGCTTGTACTTCAAACCTTCTAGATTAGGGTTTTCAAATTATGGTTTCAATTTTAAGCACTCTTTTACTATTTTATACACTCCGTTTCTTTGACATTCTATTATAAATGATCGAGCCTGATCAATCCTGACAAAAATTTTGACAAATGTCGAGCGGTACTCGGATTTTTTTTGCACGTGCTTCAACCATCCTAGATTAGGGTTTCGATTATAAGCACTCTTTTGCTGTTTTATTTATGCACTCCGTTTTTTTGAAATTCTATTATAAATCATTATGCCTGATCATTCCCCACTAAAATTTTGAAAAACGTAGACTGTTACTCAGTTTATTTAGCAAATGCTTCAAACGCCTTGGATTAGGGTTTCCAGATTAGGGTTTCAATTTTAAGCAATCGTTTACTGTTTTATACACTCCGTTTCTTCGAAATTCTATTCTAAATCATGAAGCCTAATCATTCCCCACAAAAATTTCTTAAAATGTCGCATATTACTCGGTTTTTGTAGCACGTACTTGAAATCTTCCCGATTAGGGTTTTCAAATTATGGTTTCAATTTTAAGCACTCTTTTACAATGTTATACACTCCGTTTCTTTGACATTCTATTATAAATGATCGAGCCTGATCAATCCTGACAAAAATTTTGACAAATGTCGAGCGGTACTCGGATTTTTTTTGCACGTGCTTCAAACATCCCAGATTAGGGTTTCGATTATAAGCACTCTTTTGCTGTTTTATTTATGCACTCCGTTTCTTCGAAATTCTATTATAAATCATTATGCCTGATCATTCCCCACTAAAATTTTAAAAAACGTAGACTGTTACTCAGTTTATTTAGCAAATGCTTCAAACGCCCTGGATTAGGGTTTCCAGATTAGGGTTTCAATTTTAAGCAATCGTTTACTGTTTTATACACTCCGTTTCTTCGAAATTCTATTCTAAATCATGAAGCCTAATCATTCCCCACAAAAATTTCTTAAAATGTCGCATATTACTCTGTTTTTGTAGCACGTACTTCAAATCTTCCAGATTAGGGTTTTCAAATTATGGTTTCAATTTTAAGCACTCTTTTACAATGTTATACACTCCGTTTCTTTGACATTCTATTATAAATGATCGAGCCTGATCAATCCTGACAAAAATTTTGACAAATGTCGAGCGGTACTCGGATTTTTTTTGCACGTGCTTCAAACATCCCAGATTAGGGTTTCGATTATAAGCACTCTTTTGCTGTTTTATTTATGCACTCCGTTTCTTCGAAATTCTATTATAAATCATTATGCCTGATCATTCCCCACTAAAATTTTAAAAAATGTAGACTGTTACTCAGTTTATTTAGCAAATGCTTCAAACGCCCTGGATTAGGGTTTCCAGATTAGGGTTTCAATTTTAAGCAATCGTTTACTGTTTTATACACTCCGTTTCTTCGAAATTCTATTCTAAATCATGAAGCCTAATCATTCCCCACAAAAATTTCTTAAAATGTCGCATATTACTCGGTTTTTGTAGCACGTACTTCAAACCTTCCAGACTAGGGTTTTCAAATTATGGTTTCAATTTTAAGCACTCTTTTACTATTTTATACACTCCGTTTCTTTGACATTCTATTATAAATGATCGAGCCTGATCAATCCTGACAAAAATTTTGACAAATGTCGAGCGGTACTAGGATTTTTTTTGCACGTGCTTCAACCATCCTAGATTAGGGTTTCGATTATAAGCACTCTTTTGCTGTTTTATTTATGCACTCCGTTTTTTCGAAATTCTATTATAAATCATTATGCCTGATCATTCCCCACTAAAATTTTAAAAAACGTAGACTGTTACTCAGTTTATTTAGCAAATGCTTCAAACGCCCTGGATTAGGGTTTCCAGATTAGGGTTTCAATTTTAAGCAATCGTTTACTGTTTTATACACTCCGTTTCTTCGAAATTCTATTCTAAATCATGAAGCCTAATCATTCCCCACAAAAATTTCTTAAAATGTCGCATATTACTCGGTTTTTGTAGCACGTACTTCAAATCTTCCAGATTAGGGTTTTCAAATTATGGTTTCAATTTTAAGCACTCTTTTACAATGTTATACACTCCGTTTCTTTGACATTCTACTATAAATGATCGAGCCTGATCAATCCTGACAAAAATTTTGACAAATGTCGAGCGGTACTCGGATTTTTTTTGCACGTGCTTCAAACATCCTAGATTAGGGTTTCGATTATAAGCACTCTTTTGCTGTTTTATTTATGCACTCCGTTTCTTCGAAATTCTATTATAAATCATTATGCCTGATCATTCCCCACTAAAATTTTGAAAAACGTAGACTGTTACTCAGTTTATTTAGCACATGCTTAAAACGCCCTGGATTAGGGTTTCAAGATTAGGGTTTCAATTTTAAGCAATCGTTTACTGTTTTATACACTCCGTTTATTCGAAATTCTATTCTAAATCATGAAGCCTAATCATTCCCCACAAAAATTTCTTAAAATGTCGCATATTACTCGGTTTTTGTAGCACGTACTTCAAATCTTCAAGATTAGGGTTTTCAAATTATGGTTTCAATTTTAAGCACTCTTTTACAATGTTATACACTCCGTTTCTTTGACATTCTATTATAAATGATCGAGCCTGATCAATCCTGACAAAAATTTTGACAAATGTCGAGCGGTACTCGGATTTTTTTTGCACGTGCTTCAAACATCCCAGATTAGGGTTTCGATTATAAGCACTCTTTTGCTGTTTTATTTATGCACTCCGTTTCTTCGAAATTCTATTATAAATCATTATGCCTGATCATTCCCCACTAAAATTTTGAAAAACGTAGACTGTTACTCAGTTTATTTAGCACATGCTTAAAACGCCCTGGATTAGGGTTTCAAGATTAGGGTTTCAATTTTAAGCAATCGTTTACTGTTTTATACACTCCGTTTATTCGAAATTCTATTCTAAATCATGAAGCCTAATCATTCCCCACAAAAATTTCTTAAAATGTCGCATATTACTCGGTTTTTATAGCACGTACTTCAAACCTTCCAGACTAGGGTTTTCAAATTATGGTTTCAATTTTAAGCACTCTTTTACTATTTTATACACTCCGTTTCTTTGACATTCTATTATAAATGATCGAGCCTGATCAATCCTGACAAAAATTTTGAAAAATGTCGAGCGGTACTAGGATTTTTTTTGCACGTGCTTCAACCATCCTAGATTAGGGTTTCGATTATAAGCACTCTTTTGCTGTTTTATTTATGCACTCCGTTTTTTCGAAATTCTATTATAAATCATTATGCCTGATCATTCCCCACTAAAATTTTAAAAAACGTAGACTGTTACTCAGTTTATTTAGCAAATGCTTCAAACGCCCTGGATTAGGGTTTCCAGATTAGGGTTTCAATTTTAAGCAATCGTTTACTGTTTTATACACTCCGTTTCTTCGAAATTCTATTCTAAATCATGAAGCCTAATCATTCCCCACAAAAATTTCTTAAAATGTCGCATATTACTCGGTTTTTGTAGCACGTACTTCAAATCTTCCAGATTAGGGTTTTCAAATTATGGTTTCAATTTTAAGCACTCTTTTACAATGTTATACACTCCGTTTCTTTGACATTCTATTATAAATGATCGAGCCTGATCAATCCTGACAAAAATTTTGACAAATGTCGAGCGGTACTCGGATTTTTTTTGCACGTGCTTCAAACATCCCAGATTAGGGTTTCGATTATAAGCACTCTTTTGCTGTTTTATTTATGCACTCCGTTTCTTCGAAATTCTATTATAAATCATTATGCCTGATCATTCCCCACTAAAATTTTAAAAAACGTAGACTGTTACTCAGTTTATTTAGCAAATGCTTCAAACGCCCTGGATTAGGGTTTCCAGATTAGGGTTTCAATTTTAAGCAATCGTTTACTGTTTTATACACTCCGTTTCTTCGAAATTCTATTCTAAATCATGAAGCCTAATCATTCCCCACAAAAATTTCTTAAAATGTCGCATATTACTCGGTTTTTGTAGCACGTACTTCAAATCTTCCAGATTAGGGTTTTCAAATTATGGTTTCAATTTTAAGCACTCTTTTACAATGTTATACACTCCGTTTCTTTGACATTCTACTATAAATGATCGAGCCTGATCAATCCTGACAAAAATTTTGACAAATGTCGAGCGGTACTCGGATTTTTTTTGCACGTGCTTCAAACATCCCAGATTAGGGTTTCGATTATAAGCACTCTTTTGCTGTTTTATTTATGCACTCCGTTTCTTCGAAATTCTATTATAAATCATTATGCCTGATCATTCCCCACTAAAATTTTGAAAAACGTAGACTGTTACTCAGTTTATTTAGCACATGCTTAAAACGCCCTGGATTAGGGTTTCAAGATTAGGGTTTCAATTTTAAGCAATCGTTTACTGTTTTATACACTCCGTTTATTCGAAATTCTATTCTAAATCACGAAGCCTAATCATTCCCCACAAAAATTTCTTAAAATGTCGCATATTACTCGGTTTTTATAGCACGTACTTCAAACCTTCCAGATTAGGGTTTTCAAATTATGGTTTCAATTTTAAGCACTCTTTTACAATGTTATACACTCCGTTTCTTTGACATTCTATTATAAATGATCGAGCCTGATCAATCCTGACAAAAATTTTGACAAATGTCGAGCGGTACTAGGATTTTTTTTGCAAGTGCTTCAAACATCCTAGATTAGGGTTTCGATTATAAGCACTCTTTTGCTGTTTTATTTATGCACTCCGTTTCTTCGAAATTCTATTATAAATCATTATGCCTGATCATTCCCCACTAAAATTTTGAAAAACGTAGACTGTTACTCAGTTTATTTAGCACATGCTTAAAACGCCCTGGATTAGGGTTTCAAGATTAGGGTTTCAATTTTAAGCAATCGTTTACTGTTTTATACACTCCGTTTATTCGAAATTCTATTCTAAATCATGAAGCCTAATCATTCCCCACAAAAATTTCTTAAAATGTCGCATATTACTCGGTTTTTGTAGCACGTACTTCAAATCTTCAAGATTAGGGTTTTCAAATTATGGTTTCAATTTTAAGCACTCTTTTACAATGTTATACACTCCGTTTCTTTGACATTCTATTATAAATGATCGAGCCTGATCAATCCTGACAAAAATTTTGACAAATGTCGAGCGGTACTCGGATTTTTTTTGCACGTGCTTCAAACATCCCAGATTAGGGTTTCGATTATAAGCACTCTTTTGCTGTTTTATTTATGCACTCCGTTTCTTCGAAATTCTATTATAAATCATTATGCCTGATCATTCCCCACTAAAATTTTGAAAAACGTAGACTGTTACTCAGTTTATTTAGCACATGCTTAAAACGCCCTGGATTAGGGTTTCAAGATTAGGGTTTCAATTTTAAGCAATCGTTTACTGTTTTATACACTCCGTTTATTCGAAATTCTATTCTAAATCATGAAGCCTAATCATTCCCCACAAAAATTTCTTAAAATGTCGCATATTACTCGGTTTTTATAGCACGTACTTCAAACCTTCCAGACTAGGGTTTTCAAATTATGGTTTCAATTTTAAGCACTCTTTTACTATTTTATACACTCCGTTTCTTTGACATTCTATTATAAATGATCGAGCCTGATCAATCCTGACAAAAATTTTGACAAATGTCGAGCGGTACTAGGATTTTTTTTGCACGTGCTTCAACCATCCTAGATTAGGGTTTCGATTATAAGCACTCTTTTGCTGTTTTATTTATGCACTCCGTTTTTTCGAAATTCTATTATAAATCATTATGCCTGATCATTCCCCACTAAAATTTTAAAAAACGTAGACTGTTACTCAGTTTATTTAGCAAATGCTTCAAACGCCCTGGATTAGGGTTTCCAGATTAGGGTTTCAATTTTAAGCAATCGTTTACTGTTTTATACACTCCGTTTCTTCGAAATTCTATTCTAAATCATGAAGCCTAATCATTCCCCACAAAAATTTCTTAAAATGTCGCATATTACTCGGTTTTTGTAGCACGTACTTCAAATCTTCCAGATTAGGGTTTTCAAATTATGGTTTCAATTTTAAGCACTCTTTTACAATGTTATACACTCCGTTTCTTTGACATTCTATTATAAATGATCGAGCCTGATCAATCCTGACAAAAATTTTGACAAATGTCGAGCGGTACTCGGATTTTTTTTGCACGTGCTTCAAACATCCCAGATTAGGGTTTCGATTATAAGCACTCTTTTGCTGTTTTATTTATGCACTCCGTTTCTTCGAAATTCTATTATAAATCATTATGCCTGATCATTCCCCACTAAAATTTTAAAAAACGTAGACTGTTACTCAGTTTATTTAGCAAATGCTTCAAACGCCCTGGATTAGGGTTTCCAGATTAGGGTTTCAATTTTAAGCAATCGTTTACTGTTTTATACACTCCGTTTCTTCGAAATTCTATTCTAAATCATGAAGCCTAATCATTCCCCACAAAAATTTCTTAAAATGTCGCATATTACTCGGTTTTTGTAGCACGTACTTCAAATCTTCCAGATTAGGGTTTTCAAATTATGGTTTCAATTTTAAGCACTCTTTTACAATGTTATACACTCCGTTTCTTTGACATTCTACTATAAATGATCGAGCCTGATCAATCCTGACAAAAATTTTGACAAATGTCGAGCGGTACTCGGATTTTTTTTGCACGTGCTTCAAACATCCCAGATTAGGGTTTCGATTATAAGCACTCTTTTGCTGTTTTATTTATGCACTCCGTTTCTTCGAAATTCTATTATAAATCATTATGCCTGATCATTCCCCACTAAAATTTTGAAAAACGTAGACTGTTACTCAGTTTATTTAGCACATGCTTAAAACGCCCTGGATTAGGGTTTCAAGATTAGGGTTTCAATTTTAAGCAATCGTTTACTGTTTTATACACTCCGTTTATTCGAAATTCTATTCTAAATCACGAAGCCTAATCATTCCCCACAAAAATTTCTTAAAATGTCGCATATTACTCGGTTTTTATAGCACGTACTTCAAACCTTCCAGATTAGGGTTTTCAAATTATGGTTTCAATTTTAAGCACTCTTTTACAATGTTATACACTCCGTTTCTTTGACATTCTATTATAAATGATCGAGCCTGATCAATCCTGACAAAAATTTTGACAAATGTCGAGCGGTACTCGGATTTTTTTTGCACGTGCTTCAAACATCCCAGATTAGGGTTTCGATTATAAGCACTCTTTTGCTGTTTTATTTATGCACTCCGTTTCTTCGAAATTCTATTATAAATCATTATGCCTGATCATTCCCCACTAAAATTTTGAAAAACGTAGACTGTTACTCAGTTTATTTAGCAAATGGTTCAAACGCCCTGGATTAGGGTTTCAAGATTAGGGTTTCAATTTTAAGCAATCGTTTACTGTTTTATACACTCCATTTCTTCGAAATTCTATTCTAAATCACGAAGCCTAATCATTCCCCACAAAAATTTCTTAAAATGTCGCATATTACTCGGTTTTTATAGCACGTACTTCAAACCTTCCAGATTAGGGTTTTCAAATTATGGTTTCAATTTTAAGCACTCTTTTACAATGTTATACACTCCGTTTCTTTGACATTCTATTATAAATGATCGAGCCTGATCAATCCTGACAAAAATTTTGACAAATGTCGAGCGGTACTCGGATTTTTTTTGCACGTGCTTCAAACATCCCAGATTAGGGTTTCGATTATAAGCACTCTTTTGCTGTTTTATTTATGCACTCCGTTTCTTCGAAATTCTATTATAAATCATTATGCCTGATCATTCCCCACTAAAATTTTGAAAAACGTAGACTGTTACTCAGTTTATTTAGCACATGCTTAAAACGCCCTGGATTAGGGTTTCAAGATTAGGGTTTCAATTTTAAGCAATCGTTTACTGTTTTATACACTCCGTTTCTTCGAAATTCTATTCTAAATCATGAAGCCTAATCATTCCCCACAAAAATTTCTTAAAATGTCGCATATTACTCGGTTTTTGTAGCACGTACTTCAAATCTTCCAGATTAGGGTTTTCAAATTATGGTTTCAATTTTAAGCACTCTTTTACAATGTTATACACTCCGTTTCTTTGACATTCTACTATAAATGATCGAGCCTGATCAATCCTGACAAAAATTTTGACAAATGTCGAGCGGTACTCGAATTTTTTTTGCACGTGCTTCAAATATCCCAGATTAGGGTTTCGATTATAAGCACTCTTTTGCTGTTTTATTTATGCACTCCGTTTCTTCGAAATTCTATTATAAATCATTATGCCTGATCATTCCCCACTAAAATTTTGAAAAACGTAGACTGTTACTCAGTTTATTTAGCACATGCTTAAAACGCCCTGGATTAGGGTTTCAAGATTAGGGTTTCAATTTTAAGCAATCGTTTACTGTTTTATACACTCCGTTTCTTCGAAATTCTATTCTAAATCATGAAGCCTAATCATTCCCCACAAAAATTTCTTAAAATGTCGCATATTACTCGGTTTTTGTAGCACGTACTTCAAATCTTCCAGATTAGGGTTTTCAAATTATGGTTTCAATTTTAAGCACTCTTTTACAATGTTATACACTCCGTTTCTTTGACATTCTACTATAAATGATCGAGCCTGATCAATCCTGACAAAAATTTTGACAAATGTCGAGCGGTACTCGGATTTTTTTTGCACGTGCTTCAAACATCCCAGATTAGGGTTTCGATTATAAGCACTCTTTTGCTGTTTTATTTATGCACTCCGTTTCTTCGAAATTCTATTATAAATCATTATGCCTGATCATTCCCCACTAAAATTTTGAAAAACGTAGACTGTTACTCAGTTTATTTAGCACATGCTTAAAACGCCCTGGATTAGGGTTTCAAGATTAGGGTTTCAATTTTAAGCAATCGTTTACTGTTTTATACACTCCGTTTATTCGAAATTCTATTCTAAATCATGAAGCCTAATCATTCCCCACAAAAATTTCTTAAAATGTCGCATATTACTCGGTTTTTATAGCACGTACTTCAAACCTTCCAGACTAGGGTTTTCAAATTATGGTTTCAATTTTAAGCACTCTTTTACTATTTTATACACTCCGTTTCTTTGACATTCTATTATAAATGATCGAGCCTGATCAATCCTGACAAAAATTTTGACAAATGTCGAGCGGTACTAGGATTTTTTTTGCACGTGCTTCAACCATCCTAGATTAGGGTTTCGATTATAAGCACTCTTTTGCTGTTTTATTTATGCACTCCGTTTTTTCGAAATTCTATTATAAATCATTATGCCTGATCATTCCCCACTAAAATTTTAAAAAACGTAGACTGTTACTCAGTTTATTTAGCAAATGCTTCAAACGCCCTGGATTAGGGTTTCCAGATTAGGGTTTCAATTTTAAGCAATCGTTTACTGTTTTATACACTCCGTTTCTTCGAAATTCTATTCTAAATCATGAAGCCTAATCATTCCCCACAAAAATTTCTTAAAATGTCGCATATTACTTGGTTTTTGTAGCACGTACTTCAAATCTTCCAGATTAGGGTTTTCAAATTATTGTTTCAATTTTAAGCACTCTTTTACAATGTTATACACTCCGTTTCTTTGACATTCTACTATAAATGATCGAGCCTGATCAATCCTGACAAAAATTTTGACAAATGTCGAGCGGTACTCGGATTTTTTTTGCACGTGCTTCAAACATCCCAGATTAGGGTTTCGATTATAAGCACTCTTTTGCTGTTTTATTTATGCACTCCGTTTCTTCGAAATTCTATTATAAATCATTATGCCTGATCATTCCCCACTAAAATTTTGAAAAACGTAGACTGTTACTCAGTTTATTTAGCACATGCTTAAAACGCCCTGGATTAGGGTTTCAAGATTAGGGTTTCAATTTTAAGCAATCGTTTACTGTTTTATACACTCCGTTTCTTCGAAATTCTATTCTAAATCATGAAGCCTAATCATTCCCCACAAAAATTTCTTAAAATGTCGCATATTACTTGGTTTTTGTAGCACGTACTTCAAATCTTCCAGATTAGGGTTTTCAAATTATGGTTTCAATTTTAAGCACTCTTTTACAATGTTATACACTCCGTTTCTTTGACATTCTACTATAAATGATCGAGCCTGATCAATCCTGACAAAAATTTTGACAAATGTCGAGCGGTACTCGGATTTTTTTTGCACGTGCTTCAAACATCCCAGATTAGGGTTTCGATTATAAGCACTCTTTTGCTGTTTTATTTATGCACTCCGTTTCTTCGAAATTCTATTATAAATCATTATGCCTGATCATTCCCCACTAAAATTTTGAAAAACGTAGACTGTTACTCAGTTTATTTAGCACATGCTTAAAACGCCCTGGATTAGGGTTTCAAGATTAGGGTTTCAATTTTAAGCAATCGTTTACTGTTTTATACACTCCGTTTCTTCGAAATTCTATTCTAAATCATGAAGCCTAATCATTCCCCACAAAAATTTCTTAAAATGTCGCATATTACTCGGTTTTTGTAGCACGTACTTCAAATCTTCCAGATTAGGGTTTTCAAATTATGGTTTCAATTTTAAGCACTCTTTTACAATGTTATACACTCCGTTTCTTTGACATTCTATTATAAATGATCGAGCCTGATCAATCCTGACAAAAATTTTGACAAATGTCGAGCGGTACTCGGATTTTTTTTGCACGTGCTTCAAACATCCCAGATTAGGGTTTCGATTATAAGCACTCTTTTGCTGTTTTATTTATGCACTCCGTTTCTTCGAAATTCTATTATAAATCATTATGCCTGATCATTCCCCACTAAAATTTTAAAAAACGTAGACTGTTACTCAGTTTATTTAGCAAATGCTTCAAACGCCCTGGATTAGGGTTTCCAGATTAGGGTTTCAATTTTAAGCAATCGTTTACTGTTTTATACACTCCGTTTCTTCGAAATTCTATTCTAAATCATGAAGCCTAATCATTCCCCACAAAAATTTCTTAAAATGTCGCATATTACTCGGTTTTTGTAGCACGTACTTCAAATCTTCCAGATTAGGGTTTTCAAATTATGGTTTCAATTTTAAGCACTCTTTTACAATGTTATACACTCCGTTTCTTTGACATTCTACTATAAATGATCGAGCCTGATCAATCCTGACAAAAATTTTGACAAATGTCGAGCGGTACTCGGATTTTTTTTGCACGTGCTTCAAACATCCCAGATTAGGGTTTCGATTATAAGCACTCTTTTGCTGTTTTATTTATGCACTCCGTTTCTTCGAAATTCTATTATAAATCATTATGCCTGATCATTCCCCACTAAAATTTTGAAAAACGTAGACTGTTACTCAGTTTATTTAGCACATGCTTAAAACGCCCTGGATTAGGGTTTCAAGATTAGGGTTTCAATTTTAAGCAATCGTTTACTGTTTTATACACTCCGTTTATTCGAAATTCTATTCTAAATCACGAAGCCTAATCATTCCCCACAAAAATTTCTTAAAATGTCGCATATTACTCGGTTTTTATAGCACGTACTTCAAACCTTCCAGATTAGGGTTTTCAAATTATGGTTTCAATTTTAAGCACTCTTTTACAATGTTATACACTCCGTTTCTTTGACATTCTATTATAAATGATCGAGCCTGATCAATCCTGACAAAAATTTTGACAAATGTCGAGCGGTACTCGGATTTTTTTTGCACGTGCTTCAAACATCCCAGATTAGGGTTTCGATTATAAGCACTCTTTTGCTGTTTTATTTATGCACTCCGTTTCTTCGAAATTCTATTATAAATCATTATGCCTGATCATTCCCCACTAAAATTTTGAAAAACGTAGACTGTTACTCAGTTTATTTAGCAAATGGTTCAAACGCCCTGGATTAGGGTTTCAAGATTAGGGTTTCAATTTTAAGCAATCGTTTACTGTTTTATACACTCCATTTCTTCGAAATTCTATTCTAAATCACGAAGCCTAATCATTCCCCACAAAAATTTCTTAAAATGTCGCATATTACTCGGTTTTTATAGCACGTACTTCAAACCTTCCAGATTAGGGTTTTCAAATTATGGTTTCAATTTTAAGCACTCTTTTACAATGTTATACACTCCGTTTCTTTGACATTCTATTATAAATGATCGAGCCTGATCAATCCTGACAAAAATTTTGACAAATGTCGAGCGGTACTCGGATTTTTTTTGCACGTGCTTCAAACATCCCAGATTAGGGTTTCGATTATAAGCACTCTTTTGCTGTTTTATTTATGCACTCCGTTTCTTCGAAATTCTATTATAAATCATTATGCCTGATCATTCCCCACTAAAATTTTGAAAAACGTAGACTGTTACTCAGTTTATTTAGCACATGCTTAAAACGCCCTGGATTAGGGTTTCAAGATTAGGGTTTCAATTTTAAGCAATCGTTTACTGTTTTATACACTCCGTTTCTTCGAAATTCTATTCTAAATCATGAAGCCTAATCATTCCCCACAAAAATTTCTTAAAATGTCGCATATTACTCGGTTTTTATAGCACGTACTTCAAATCTTCCAGATTAGGGTTTTCAAATTATGGTTTCAATTTTAAGCACTCTTTTACAATGTTATACACTCCGTTTCTTTGACATTCTACTATAAATGATCGAGCCTGATCAATCCTGACAAAAATTTTGACAAATGTCGAGCGGTACTCGGATTTTTTTTGCACGTGCTTCAAATATCCCAGATTAGGGTTTCGATTATAAGCACTCTTTTGCTGTTTTATTTATGCACTCCGTTTCTTCGAAATTCTATTATAAATCATTATGCCTGATCATTCCCCACTAAAATTTTGAAAAACGTAGACTGTTACTCAGTTTATTTAGCACATGCTTAAAACGCCCTGGATTAGGGTTTCAAGATTAGGGTTTCAATTTTAAGCAATCGTTTACTGTTTTATACACTCCGTTTCTTCGAAATTCTATTCTAAATCATGAAGCCTAATCATTCCCCACAAAAATTTCTTAAAATGTCGCATATTACTCGGTTTTTGTAGCACGTACTTCAAATCTTCCAGATTAGGGTTTTCAAATTATGGTTTCAATTTTAAGCACTCTTTTACAATGTTATACACTCCGTTTCTTTGACATTCTACTATAAATGATCGAGCCTGATCAATCCTGACAAAAATTTTGACAAATGTCGAGCGGTACTCGGATTTTTTTTGCACGTGCTTCAAACATCCCAGATTAGGGTTTCGATTATAAGCACTCTTTTGCTGTTTTATTTATGCACTCCGTTTCTTCGAAATTCTATTATAAATCATTATGCCTGATCATTCCCCACTAAAATTTTGAAAAACGTAGACTGTTACTCAGTTTATTTAGCACATGCTTAAAACGCCCTGGATTAGGGTTTCAAGATTAGGGTTTCAATTTTAAGCAATCGTTTACTGTTTTATACACTCCGTTTATTCGAAATTCTATTCTAAATCATGAAGCCTAATCATTCCCCACAAAAATTTCTTAAAATGTCGCATATTACTCGGTTTTTATAGCACGTACTTCAAACCTTCCAGACTAGGGTTTTCAAATTATGGTTTCAATTTTAAGCACTCTTTTACTATTTTATACACTCCGTTTCTTTGACATTCTATTATAAATGATCGAGCCTGATCAATCCTGACAAAAATTTTGACAAATGTCGAGCGGTACTAGGATTTTTTTTGCACGTGCTTCAACCATCCTAGATTAGGGTTTCGATTATAAGCACTCTTTTGCTGTTTTATTTATGCACTCCGTTTTTTCGAAATTCTATTATAAATCATTATGCCTGATCATTCCCCACTAAAATTTTAAAAAACGTAGACTGTTACTCAGTTTATTTAGCAAATGCTTCAAACGCCCTGGATTAGGGTTTCCAGATTAGGGTTTCAATTTTAAGCAATCGTTTACTGTTTTATACACTCCGTTTCTTCGAAATTCTATTCTAAATCATGAAGCCTAATCATTCCCCACAAAAATTTCTTAAAATGTCGCATATTACTTGGTTTTTGTAGCACGTACTTCAAATCTTCCAGATTAGGGTTTTCAAATTATTGTTTCAATTTTAAGCACTCTTTTACAATGTTATACACTCCGTTTCTTTGACATTCTACTATAAATGATCGAGCCTGATCAATCCTGACAAAAATTTTGACAAATGTCGAGCGGTACTCGGATTTTTTTTGCACGTGCTTCAAACATCCCAGATTAGGGTTTCGATTATAAGCACTCTTTTGCTGTTTTATTTATGCACTCCGTTTCTTCGAAATTCTATTATAAATCATTATGCCTGATCATTCCCCACTAAAATTTTGAAAAACGTAGACTGTTACTCAGTTTATTTAGCACATGCTTAAAACGCCCTGGATTAGGGTTTCAAGATTAGGGTTTCAATTTTAAGCAATCGTTTACTGTTTTATACACTCCGTTTATTCGAAATTCTATTCTAAATCATGAAGCCTAATCATTCCCCACAAAAATTTCTTAAAATGTCGCATATTACTCGGTTTTTATAGCACGTACTTCAAACCTTCCAGACTAGGGTTTTCAAATTATGGTTTCAATTTTAAGCACTCTTTTACTATTTTATACACTCCGTTTCTTTGACATTCTATTATAAATGATCGAGCCTGATCAATCCTGACAAAAATTTTGACAAATGTCGAGCGGTACTAGGATTTTTTTTGCACGTGCTTCAACCATCCTAGATTAGGGTTTCGATTATAAGCACTCTTTTGCTGTTTTATTTATGCACTCCGTTTTTTCGAAATTCTATTATAAATCATTATGCCTGATCATTCCCCACTAAAATTTTAAAAAACGTAGACTGTTACTCAGTTTATTTAGCAAATGCTTCAAACGCCCTGGATTAGGGTTTCCAGATTAGGGTTTCAATTTTAAGCAATCGTTTACTGTTTTATACACTCCGTTTCTTCGAAATTCTATTCTAAATCATGAAGCCTAATCATTCCCCACAAAAATTTCTTAAAATGTCGCATATTACTTGGTTTTTGTAGCACGTACTTCAAATCTTCCAGATTAGGGTTTTCAAATTATTGTTTCAATTTTAAGCACTCTTTTACAATGTTATACACTCCGTTTCTTTGACATTCTACTATAAATGATCGAGCCTGATCAATCCTGACAAAAATTTTGACAAATGTCGAGCGGTACTCGGATTTTTTTTGCACGTGCTTCAAACATCCCAGATTAGGGTTTCGATTATAAGCACTCTTTTGCTGTTTTATTTATGCACTCCGTTTCTTCGAAATTCTATTATAAATCATTATGCCTGATCATTCCCCACTAAAATTTTGAAAAACGTAGACTGTTACTCAGTTTATTTAGCACATGCTTAAAACGCCCTGGATTAGGGTTTCAAGATTAGGGTTTCAATTTTAAGCAATCGTTTACTGTTTTATACACTCCGTTTCTTCGAAATTCTATTCTAAATCATGAAGCCTAATCATTCCCCACAAAAATTTCTTAAAATGTCGCATATTACTTGGTTTTTGTAGCACGTACTTCAAATCTTCCAGATTAGGGTTTTCAAATTATGGTTTCAATTTTAAGCACTCTTTTACAATGTTATACACTCCGTTTCTTTGACATTCTACTATAAATGATCGAGCCTGATCAATCCTGACAAAAATTTTGACAAATGTCGAGCGATACTCGGATTTTTTTTGCACGTGCTTCAAACATCCCAGATTAGGGTTTCGATTATAAGCACTCTTTTGCTGTTTTATTTATGCACTCCGTTTCTTCGAAATTCTATTATAAATCATTATGCCTGATCATTCCCCACTAAAATTTTGAAAAACGTAGACTGTTACTCAGTTTATTTAGCACATGCTTAAAACGCCCTGGATTAGGGTTTCAAGATTAGGGTTTCAATTTTAAGCAATCGTTTACTGTTTTATACACTCCGTTTCTTCGAAATTCTATTCTAAATCATGAAGCCTAATCATTCCCCACAAAAATTTCTTAAAATGTCGCATATTACTCGGTTTTTGTAGCACGTACTTCAAATCTTCCAGATTAGGGTTTTCAAATTATGGTTTCAATTTTAAGCACTCTTTTACAATGTTATACACTCCGTTTCTTTGACATTCTATTATAAATGATCGAGCCTGATCAATCCTGACAAAAATTTTGACAAATGTCGAGCGGTACTCGGATTTTTTTTGCACGTGCTTCAAACATCCCAGATTAGGGTTTCGATGATAAGCACTCTTTTGCTGTTTTATTTATGCACTCCGTTTCTTCGAAATTCTATTATAAATCATTATGCCTGATCATTCCCCACTAAAATTTTAAAAAACGTAGACTGTTACTCAGTTTATTTAGCAAATGCTTCAAACGCCCTGGATTAGGGTTTCCAGATTAGGGTTTCAATTTTAAGCAATCGTTTACTGTTTTATACACTCCGTTTCTTCGAAATTCTATTCTAAATCATGAAGCCTAATCATTCCCCACAAAAATTTCTTAAAATGTCGCATATTACTCGGTTTTTGTAGCACGTACTTCAAATCTTCCAGATTAGGGTTTTCAAATTATGGTTTCAATTTTAAGCACTCTTTTACAATGTTATACACTCCGTTTCTTTGACATTCTACTATAAATGATCGAGCCTGATCAATCCTGACAAAAATTTTGACAAATGTCGAGCGGTACTCGGATTTTTTTTGCACGTGCTTCAAACATCCCAGATTAGGGTTTCGATTATAAGCACTCTTTTGGTGTTTTATTTATGCACTCCGTTTCTTCGAAATTCTATTATAAATCATTATGCCTGATCATTCCCCACTAAAATTTTAAAAAACGTAGACTGTTACTCAGTTTATTTAGCAAATGCTTCAAACGCCCTGGATTAGGGTTTCCAGATTAGGGTTTCAATTTTAAGCAATCGTTTACTGTTTTATACACTCCGTTTCTTCGAAATTCTATTCTAAATCATGAAGCCTAATCATTCCCCACAAAAATTTCTTAAAATGTCGCATATTACTCGGTTTTTATAGCACGTACTTCAAATCTTCCAGATTAGGGTTTTCAAATTATGGTTTCAATTTTAAGCACTCTTTTACAATGTTATACACTCCGTTTCTTTGACATTCTACTATAAATGATCGAGTCTGATCAATCCTGACAAAAATTTTGACAAATGTCGAGCGGTACTCGGATTTTTTTTGCACGTGCTTCAAACATCCCAGATTAGGGTTTCGATTATAAGCACTCTTTTGCTGTTTTATTTATGCACTCCGTTTCTTCGAAATTCTATTATAAATCATTATGCCTGATCATTCCCCACTAAAATTTTGAAAAACGTAGACTGTTACTCAGTTTATTTAGCACATGCTTAAAACGCCCTGGATTAGGGTTTCAAGATTAGGGTTTCAATTTTAAGCAATCGTTTACTGTTTTATACACTCCGTTTCTTCGAAATTCTATTCTAAATCATGAAGCCTAATCATTCCCCACAAAAATTTCTTAAAATGTCGCATATTACTCGGTTTTTGTAGCACGTACTTCAAATCTTCCAGATTAGGGTTTTCAAATTATGGTTTCAATTTTAAGCACTCTTTTACAATGTTATACACTCCGTTTCTTTGACATTCTACTATAAATGATCGAGCCTGATCAATCCTGACAAAAATTTTGACAAATGTCGAGCGGTACTCGGATTTTTTTTGCACGTGCTTCAAATATCCCAGATTAGGGTTTCGATTATAAGCACTCTTTTGCTGTTTTATTTATGCACTCCGTTTCTTCGAAATTCTATTATAAATCATTATGCCTGATCATTCCCCACTAAAATTTTGAAAAACGTAGACTGTTACTCAGTTTATTTAGCACATGCTTAAAACGCCCTGGATTAGGGTTTCAAGATTAGGGTTTCAATTTTAAGCAATCGTTTACTGTTTTATACACTCCGTTTCTTCGAAATTCTATTCTAAATCATGAAGCCTAATCATTCCCCACAAAAATTTCTTAAAATGTCGCATATTACTCGGTTTTTGTAGCACGTACTTCAAATCTTCCAGATTAGGGTTTTCAAATTATGGTTTCAATTTTAAGCACTCTTTTACAATGTTATACACTCCGTTTCTTTGACATTCTACTATAAATGATCGAGCCTGATCAATCCTGACAAAAATTTTGACAAATGTCGAGCGGTACTCGGATTTTTTTTGCACGTGCTTCAAACATCCCAGATTAGGGTTTCGATTATAAGCACTCTTTTGCTGTTTTATTTATGCACTCCGTTTCTTCGAAATTCTATTATAAATCATTATGCCTGATCATTCCCCACTAAAATTTTGAAAAACGTAGACTGTTACTCAGTTTATTTAGCACATGCTTAAAACGCCCTGGATTAGGGTTTCAAGATTAGGGTTTCAATTTTAAGCAATCGTTTACTGTTTTATACACTCCGTTTCTTCGAAATTCTATTCTAAATCATGAAGCCTAATCATTCCCCACAAAAATTTCTTAAAATGTCGCATATTACTCGGTTTTTGTAGCACGTACTTCAAATCTTCCAGATTAGGGTTTTCAAATTATGGTTTCAATTTTAAGCACTCTTTTACAATGTTATACACTCCGTTTCTTTGACATTCTACTATAAATGATCGAGCCTGATCAATCCTGACAAAAATTTTGACAAATGTCGAGCGGTACTCGGATTTTTTTTGCACGTGCTTCAAACATCCCAGATTAGAGTTTCGATTATAAGCACTCTTTTGCTGTTTTATTTATGCACTCCGTTTCTTCGAAATTCTATTATAAATCATTATGCCTGATCATTCCCCACTAAAATTTTGAAAAACGTAGACTGTTACTCAGTTTATTTAGCACATGCTTAAAACGCCCTGGATTAGGGTTTCAAGATTAGGGTTTCAATTTTAAGCAATCGTTTACTGTTTTATACACTCCGTTTCTTCGAAATTCTATTCTAAATCATGAAGCCTAATCATTCCCCACAAAAATTTCTTAAAATGTCGCATATTACTCGGTTTTTGTAGCACGTACTTCAAATCTTCCTGATTAGGGTTTTCAAATTATGGTTTCAATTTTAAGCACTCTTTTACAATGTTATACACTCCGTTTCTTTGACATTCTACTATAAATGATCGAGCCTGATCAATCCTGACAAAAATTTTGACAAATGTCGAGCGGTACTCGGATTTTTTTTGCACGTGCTTCAAACATCCCAGATTAGGGTTTCGATTATAAGCACTCTTTTGCTGTTTTATTTATGCACTCCGTTTCTTCGAAATTCTATTATAAATCATTATGCCTGATCATTCCCCACTAAAATTTTGAAAAACGTAGACTGTTACTCAGTTTATTTAGCACATGCTTAAAACGCCCTGGATTAGGGTTTCAAGATTAGGGTTTCAATTTTAAGCAATCGTTTACTGTTTTATACACTCCGTTTCTTCGAAATTCTATTCTAAATCATGAAGCCTAATCATTCCCCACAAAAATTTCTTAAAATGTCGCATATTACTCGGTTTTTGTAGCACGTACTTCAAATCTTCCTGATTAGGGTTTTCAAATTATGGTTTCAATTTTAAGCACTCTTTTACAATGTTATACACTCCGTTTCTTTGACATTCTACTATAAATGATCGAGCCTGATCAATCCTGACAAAAATTTTGACAAATGTCGAGCGGTACTCGGATTTTTTTTGCACGTGCTTCAAACATCCCAGATTAGGGTTTCGATTATAAGCACTCTTTTGCTGTTTTATTTATGCACTCCGTTTCTTCGAAATTCTATTATAAATCATTATGCCTGATCATTCCCCACTAAAATTTTGAAAAACGTAGACTGTTACTCAGTTTATTTAGCACATGCTTAAAACGCCCTGGATTAGGGTTTCAAGATTAGGGTTTCAATTTTAAGCAATCGTTTACTGTTTTATACACTCCGTTTCTTCGAAATTCTATTCTAAATCATGAAGCCTAATCATTCCCCACAAAAATTTCTTAAAATGTCGCATATTACTTGGTTTTTGTAGCACGTACTTCAAATCTTCCAGATTAGGGTTTTCAAATTATGGTTTCAATTTTAAGCACTCTTTTACAATGTTATACACTCCGTTTCTTTGACATTCTACTATAAATGATCGAGCCTGATCAATCCTGACAAAAATTTTGACAAATGTCGAGCGGTACTCGGATTTTTTTTGCACGTGCTTCAAACATCCCAGATTAGGGTTTCGATTATAAGCACTCTTTTGCTGTTTTATTTATGCACTCCGTTTCTTCGAAATTCTATTATAAATCATTATGCCTGATCATTCCCCACTAAAATTTTGAAAAACGTAGACTGTTACTCAGTTTATTTAGCACATGCTTAAAACGCCCTGGATTAGGGTTTCAAGATTAGGGTTTCAATTTTAAGCAATCGTTTACTGTTTTATACACTCCGTTTATTCGAAATTCTATTCTAAATCATGAAGCCTAATCATTCCCCACAAAAATTTCTTAAAATGTCGCATATTACTCGGTTTTTATAGCACGTACTTCAAACCTTCCAGACTAGGGTTTTCAAATTATGGTTTCAATTTTAAGCACTCTTTTACTATTTTATACACTCCGTTTCTTTGACATTCTATTATAAATGATCGAGCCTGATCAATCCTGACAAAAATTTTGACAAATGTCGAGCGGTACTAGGATTTTTTTTGCACGTGCTTCAACCATCCTAGATTAGGGTTTCGATTATAAGCACTCTTTTGCTGTTTTATTTATGCACTCCGTTTTTTCGAAATTCTATTATAAATCATTATGCCTGATCATTCCCCACTAAAATTTTAAAAAACGTAGACTGTTACTCAGTTTATTTAGCAAATGCTTCAAACGCCCTGGATTAGGGTTTCCAGATTAGGGTTTCAATTTTAAGCAATCGTTTACTGTTTTATACACTCCGTTTCTTCGAAATTCTATTCTAAATCATGAAGCCTAATCATTCCCCACAAAAATTTCTTAAAATGTCGCATATTACTTGGTTTTTGTAGCACGTACTTCAAATCTTCCAGATTAGGGTTTTCAAATTATGGTTTCAATTTTAAGCACTCTTTTACAATGTTATACACTCCGTTTCTTTGACATTCTACTATAAATGATCGAGCCTGATCAATCCTGACAAAAATTTTGACAAATGTCGAGCGGTACTCGGATTTTTTTTGCACGTGCTTCAAACATCCCAGATTAGGGTTTCGATTATAAGCACTCTTTTGCTGTTTTATTTATGCACTCCGTTTCTTCGAAATTCTATTATAAATCATTATGCCTGATCATTCCCCACTAAAATTTTAAAAAACGTAGACTGTTACTCAGTTTATTTAGCAAATGCTTCAAACGCCCTGGATTAGGGTTTCCAGATTAGGGTTTCAATTTTAAGCAATCGTTTACTGTTTTATACACTCCGTTTCTTCGAAATTCTATTCTAAATCATGAAGCCTAATCATTCCCCACAAAAATTTCTTAAAATGTCGCATATTACTCGGTTTTTGTAGCACGTACTTCAAATCTTCCAGATTAGGGTTTTCAAATTATGGTTTCAATTTTAAGCACTCTTTTACAATGTTATACACTCCGTTTCTTTGACATTCTACTATAAATGATCGAGCCTGATCAATCCTGACAAAAATTTTGACAAATGTCGAGCGGTACTCGGATTTTTTTTGCACGTGCTTCAAACATCCCAGATTAGGGTTTCGATTATAAGCACTCTTTTGCTGTTTTATTTATGCACTCCGTTTCTTCGAAATTCTATTATAAATCATTATGCCTGATCATTCCCCACTAAAATTTTGAAAAACGTAGACTGTTACTCAGTTTATTTAGCACATGCTTAAAACGCCCTGGATTAGGGTTTCAAGATTAGGGTTTCAATTTTAAGCAATCGTTTACTGTTTTATACACTCCGTTTATTCGAAATTCTATTCTAAATCACGAAGCCTAATCATTCCCCACAAAAATTTCTTAAAATGTCGCATATTACTCGGTTTTTATAGAACGTACTTCAAACCTTCCAGATTAGGGTTTTCAAATTATGGTTTCAATTTTAAGCACTCTTTTACTATTTTATACACTCCGTTTCTTTGACATTCTATTATAAATGATCGAGCCTGATCAATCCTGACAAAAATTTTGACAAATGTCGAGCGGTACTCGGATTTTTTTTGCACGTGCTTCAAACATCCCAGATTAGGGTTTCGATTATAAGCACTCTTTTGCTGTTTTATTTATGCACTCCGTTTCTTCGAAATTCTATTATAAATCATTATGCCTGATCATTCCCCACTAAAATTTTGAAAAACGTAGACTGTTACTCAGTTTATTTAGCACATGCTTAAAACGCCCTGGATTAGGGTTTCAAGATTAGGGTTTCAATTTTAAGCAATCGTTTACTGTTTTATACACTCCGTTTCTTCGAAATTCTATTCTAAATCATGAAGCCTAATCATTCCCCACAAAAATTTCTTAAAATGTCGCATATTACTTGGTTTTTGTAGCACGTACTTCAAATCTTCCAGATTAGGGTTTTCAAATTATGGTTTCAATTTTAAGCACTCTTTTACAATGTTATACACTCCGTTTCTTTGACATTCTACTATAAATGATCGAGCCTGATCAATCCTGACAAAAATTTTGACAAATGTCGAGCGGTACTCGGATTTTTTTTGCACGTGCTTCAAACATCCCAGATTAGGGTTTCGATTATAAGCACTCTTTTGCTGTTTTATTTATGCACTCCGTTTCTTCGAAATTCTATTATAAATCATTATGCCTGATCATTCCCCACTAAAATTTTGAAAAACGTAGACTGTTACTCAGTTTATTTAGCACATGCTTAAAACGCCCTGGATTAGGGTTTCAAGATTAGGGTTTCAATTTTAAGCAATCGTTTACTGTTTTATACACTCCGTTTATTCGAAATTCTATTCTAAATCATGAAGCCTAATCATTCCCCACAAAAATTTCTTAAAATGTCGCATATTACTCGGTTTTTATAGCACGTACTTCAAACCTTCCAGACTAGGGTTTTCAAATTATGGTTTCAATTTTAAGCACTCTTTTACTATTTTATACACTCCGTTTCTTTGACATTCTATTATAAATGATCGAGCCTGATCAATCCTGACAAAAATTTTGACAAATGTCGAGCGGTACTAGGATTTTTTTTGCACGTGCTTCAACCATCCTAGATTAGGGTTTCGATTATAAGCACTCTTTTGCTGTTTTATTTATGCACTCCGTTTTTTCGAAATTCTATTATAAATCATTATGCCTGATCATTCCCCACTAAAATTTTAAAAAACGTAGACTGTTACTCAGTTTATTTAGCAAATGCTTCAAACGCCCTGGATTAGGGTTTCCAGATTAGGGTTTCAATTTTAAGCAATCGTTTACTGTTTTATACACTCCGTTTCTTCGAAATTCTATTCTAAATCATGAAGCCTAATCATTCCCCACAAAAATTTCTTAAAATGTCGCATATTACTTGGTTTTTGTAGCACGTACTTCAAATCTTCCAGATTAGGGTTTTCAAATTATGGTTTCAATTTTAAGCACTCTTTTACAATGTTATACACTCCGTTTCTTTGACATTCTACTATAAATGATCGAGCCTGATCAATCCTGACAAAAATTTTGACAAATGTCGAGCGGTACTCGGATTTTTTTTGCACGTGCTTCAAACATCCCAGATTAGGGTTTCGATTATAAGCACTCTTTTGCTGTTTTATTTATGCACTCCGTTTCTTCGAAATTCTATTATAAATCATTATGCCTGATCATTCCCCACTAAAATTTTAAAAAACGTAGACTGTTACTCAGTTTATTTAGCAAATGCTTCAAACGCCCTAGATTAGGGTTTCCAGATTAGGGTTTCAATTTTAAGCAATCGTTTACTGTTTTATACACTCCGTTTCTTCGAAATTCTATTCTAAATCATGAAGCCTAATCATTCCCCACAAAAATTTCTTAAAATGTCGCATATTACTCGGTTTTTGTAGCACGTACTTCAAATCTTCCAGATTAGGGTTTTCAAATTATGGTTTCAATTTTAAGCACTCTTTTACAATGTTATACACTCCGTTTCTTTGACATTCTACTATAAATGATCGAGCCTGATCAATCCTGACAAAAATTTTGACAAATGTCGAGCGGTACTCGGATTTTTTTTGCACGTGCTTCAAACATCCCAGATTAGGGTTTCGATTATAAGCACTCTTTTGCTGTTTTATTTATGCACTCCGTTTCTTCGAAATTCTATTATAAATCATTATGCCTGATCATTCCCCACTAAAATTTTGAAAAACGTAGACTGTTACTCAGTTTATTTAGCACATGCTTAAAACGCCCTGGATTAGGGTTTCAAGATTAGGGTTTCAATTTTAAGCAATCGTTTACTGTTTTATACACTCCGTTTATTCGAAATTCTATTCTAAATCACGAAGCCTAATCATTCCCCACAAAAATTTCTTAAAATGTCGCATATTACTCGGTTTTTATAGAACGTACTTCAAACCTTCCAGATTAGGGTTTTCAAATTATGGTTTCAATTTTAAGCACTCTTTTACTATTTTATACACTCCGTTTCTTTGACATTCTATTATAAATGATCGAGCCTGATCAATCCTGACAAAAATTTTGACAAATGTCGAGCGGTACTCGGATTTTTTTTGCACGTGCTTCAACCATCCTAGATTAGGGTTTCGATTATAAGCACTCTTTTGCTGTTTTATTTATGCACTCCGTTTTTTCGAAATTCTATTATAAATCATTATGCCTGATCATTCCCCACTAAAATTTTGAAAAACGTAGACTGTTACTCAGTTTATTTAGCACATGCCTCAAACGCCCTGGATTAGGGTTTCCAGATTAGGGTTTCAATTTTAAGCAATCGTTTACTGTTTTATACACTCCGTTTCTTCGAAATTCTATTCTAAATCACGAAGCCTAATTATTCCCCACAAAAATTTCTTAAAATGTCGCATATTACTCGGTTTTTATAGAACGTACTTCAAACCTTCCAGATTAGGGTTTTCAAATTATGGTTTCAATTTTAAACACTCTTTTACTATGTTAGACACTCCGTTTCTTTGACATTCTATTATAAATGATCGAGCCTGTTCAATCCTGACAAAAATTTTGACAAATTTCGAGCGGTACTCGGATTTTTTTTGCACGTGCTTCAAACATCCCAGATTAGGGTTTCGATTATAAGCACTCTTTTGCTGTTTTATTTATGCACTCCGTTTCTTCGAAATTCTATTATAAATCATTGTGCCTAATCATTCCCCACTAAAATTTTGAAAAACGTAGACTGTTACTTAGTTTATTTAGCACATGCTTAAAACGCCCTGGATTAGGGTTTCAAGATTAGGGTTTCAATTTTAAGCAATCGTTTACTGTTTTATACACTCCGTTTATTCGAAATTCTATTCTAAATCATGAAGCCTAATCATTCCCCACAAAAATTTCTTAAAATGTCGCATATTACTCGGTTTTTATAGCACGTACTTCAAACCTTCCAGATTAGGGTTTTCAAATTATGGTTTCAATTTTAAGCACTCTTTTACTATTTTATACACTCCGTTTCTTTGACATTCTATTATAAATGATCGAGCCTGATCAATCCTGACAAAAATTTTGACAAATGTCGAGCGGTACTAGGATTTTTTTTGCAAGTGCTTCAACCATCCTAGATTAGGGTTTCGATTATAAGCACTCTTTTGCTGTTTTATTTATGCACTCCGTTTTTTCGAAATTCTATTATAAATCATTATGCCTGATCATTCCCCACTAAAATTTTGAAAAACGTAGACTGTTACTCAGTTTATTTAGCACATGCTTCAAACGCCCTGGATTAGGGTTTCCAGATTAGGGTTTCAATTTTAAGCAATCGTTTACTGTTTTATACACTCCGTTTCTTCGAAATTCTATTCTAAATCATGAAGCCTAATCATTCCCCACAAAAATTTCTTAAAATGTCGCATATTACTCGGTTTTTGTAGCACGTACTTCAAATCTTCCAGATTAGGGTTTTCAAATTATGGTTTCAATTTTAAGCACTCTTTTACAATGTTATACACTCCGTTTCTTTGACATTCTATTATAAATGATCGAGCCTGATCAATCCTGACAAAAATTTTGACGAATGTCGAGCGGTACTCGGATTTTTTTTGCACGTGCTTCAAACATCCCAGATTAGGGTTTCGATTATAAGCACTCTTTTGCTGTTTTATTTATGCACTCCGTTTCTTCGAAATTCTATTATAAATCATTATGCCTGATCATTCCCCACTAAAATTTTGAAAAACGTAGACTGTTACTCAGTTTATTTAGCACATGCTTCAAACGCCCTGGATTAGGGTTTCCAGATTAGGGTTTCAATTTTAAGCAATCGTTTACTGTTTTATACACTCCGTTTCTTCGAAATTCTATTCTAAATCACGAAGCCTAATCATTCCCCACAAAAATTTCTTAAAATGTCGCATATTACTCGGTTTTTATAGCACGTACTTCAAACCTTCCAGATTAGGGTTTTCAAATTATGGTTTCAATTTTAAACACTCTTTTACTATGTTAGACACTCCGTTTCTTTGACATTCTATTATAAATGATCGAGCCTGATCAATCCTGACAAAAATTTTGACAAATTTCGAGCGGTACTCGGATTTTTTTTGCACGTGCTTCAAACATCCTAGATTAGGGTTTCGATTATAAGCACTCTTTTGCTGTTTTATTTATGCACTCCGTTTCTTCGAAATTCTATTATAAATCATTGTGCCTAATCATTCCCCACTAAAATTTTGAAAAACGTAGACTGTTACTCAGTTTATTTAGCACATGCTTAAAACGCCATGGATTAGGGTTTCAAGATTAGGGTTTCAATTTTAAGCAATCGTTTACTGTTTTATACACTCCGTTTATTCGAAATTCTATTCTAAATCATGAAGCCTAATCATTCCCCACAAAAATTTCTTAAAATGTCGCATATTACTCGGTTTTTATAGCACGTACTTCAAACCTTCCAGATTAGGGTTTTCAAATTATGGTTTCAATTTTAAGCACTCTTTTACTATTTTATACACTCCGTTTCTTTGACATTCTATTATAAATGATCGAGCCTGATCAATCCTGACAAAAATTTTGACAAATGTCGAGCGGTACTAGGATTTTTTTTGCACATGCTTCAACCATCCTAGATTAGGGTTTCGATTATAAGCACTCTTTTGCTGTTTTATTTATGCACTCCGTTTTTTCGAAATTCTATTATAAATCATTATGCCTGATCATTCCCCACTAAAATTTTGAAAAACGTAGACTGTTACTCAGTTTATTTAGCACATGCTTCAAACGCCCTGGATTAGGGTTTCCAGATTAGGGTTTCAATTTTAAGCAATCGTTTACTGTTTTATACACTCCGTTTCTTCGAAATTCTATTCTAAATCACGAAGCCTAATCATTCCCCACAAAAATTTCTTAAAATGTCGCATATTACTCGGTTTTTATAGCACGTACTTCAAACCTTCCAGATTAGGGTTTTCAAATTATGGTTTCAATTTTAAACACTCTTTTACTATGTTAGACACTCCGTTTCTTTGACATTCTATTATAAATGATCGAGCCTGATCAATCCTGACAAAAATTTTGACAAATTTCGAGCGGTACTCGGATTTTTTTTGCACGTGCTTCAAACATCCCAGATTAGGGTTTCGATTATAAGCACTCTTTTGCTGTTTTATTTATGCACTCCGTTTCTTCGAAATTCTATTATAAATCATTATGCCTGATCATTCCCCACTAAAATTTTAAAAAACGTAGACTGTTACTCAGTTTATTTAGCAAATGCTTCAAACGCCCTGGATTAGGGTTTCCAGATTAGGGTTTCAATTTTAAGCAATCGTTTACTGTTTTATACACTCCGTTTCTTCGAAATTCTATTCTAAATCATGAAGCCTAATCATTCCCCACAAAAATTTCTTAAAATGTCGCATATTACTCGGTTTTTGTAGCACGTACTTCAAATCTTCCAGATTAGGGTTTTCAAATTATGGTTTCAATTTTAAGCACTCTTTTACAATGTTATACACTCCGTTTCTTTGACATTCTACTATAAATGATCGAGCCTGATCAATCCTGACAAAAATTTTGACAAATGTCGAGCGGTACTCGGATTTTTTTTGCACGTGCTTCAAACATCCCAGATTAGGGTTTCGATTATAAGCACTCTTTTGCTGTTTTATTTATGCACTCCGTTTCTTCGAAATTCTATTATAAATCATTATGCCTGATCATTCCCCACTAAAATTTTGAAAAACGTAGACTGTTACTCAGTTTATTTAGCACATGCTTAAAACGCCATGGATTAGGGTTTCAAGATTAGGGTTTCAATTTTAAGCAATCGTTTACTGTTTTATACACTCCGTTTATTCGAAATTCTATTCTAAATCATGAAGCCTAATCATTCCCCACAAAAATTTCTTAAAATGTCGCATATTACTCGGTTTTTATAGCACGTACTTCAAACCTTCCAGATTAGGGTTTTCAAATTATGGTTTCAATTTTAAGCACTCTTTTACTATTTTATACACTCCGTTTCTTTGACATTCTATTATAAATGATCGAGCCTGATCAATCCTGACAAAAATTTTGACAAATGTCGAGCGGTACTAGGATTTTTTTTGCACGTGCTTCAACCATCCTAGATTAGGGTTTCGATTATAAGCACTCTTTTGCTGTTTTATTTATGCACTCCGTTTTTTCGAAATTCTATTATAAATCATTATGCCTGATCATTCCCCACTAAAATTTTGAAAAACGTAGACTGTTACTCAGTTTATTTAGCACATGCTTCATACGCCCTGGATTAGGGTTTCCAGATTAGGGTTTCAATTTTAAGCAATCGTTTACTGTTTTATACACTCCGTTTCTTCGAAATTCTATTCTAAATCACGAAGCCTAATCATTCCCCACAAAAATTTCTTAAAATGTCGCATATTACTCGGTTTTTATAGCACGTACTTCAAACCTTCCAGATTAGGGTTTTCAAATTATGGTTTCAATTTTAAACACTCTTTTACTATGTTAGACACTCCGTTTCTTTGACATTCTATTATAAATGATCGAGCCTGATCAATCCTGACAAAAATTTTGACAAATTTCGAGCGGTACTCGGATTTTTTTTGCACGTGCTTCAAACATCCCAGATTAGGGTTTCGATTATAAGCACTCTTTTGCTGTTTTATTTATGCACTCCGTTTCTTCGAAATTCTATTATAAATCATTATGCCTGATCATTCCCCACTAAAATTTTAAAAAACGTAGACTGTTACTCAGTTTATTTAGCAAATGCTTCAAACGCCCTGGATTAGGGTTTCCAGATTAGGGTTTCAATTTTAAGCAATCGTTTACTGTTTTATACACTCCGTTTCTTCGAAATTCTATTCTAAATCATGAAGCCTAATCATTCCCCACAAAAATTTCTTAAAATGTCGCATATTACTCGGTTTTTGTAGCACGTACTTCAAATCTTCCAGATTAGGGTTTTCAAATTATGGTTTCAATTTTAAGCACTCTTTTACAATGTTATACACTCCGTTTCTTTGACATTCTACTATAAATGATCGAGCCTGATCAATCCTGACAAAAATTTTGACAAATGTCGAGCGGTACTCGGATTTTTTTTGCACGTGCTTCAAACATCCCAGATTAGGGTTTCGATTATAAGCACTCTTTTGCTGTTTTATTTATGCACTCCGTTTCTTCGAAATTCTATTATAAATCATTATGCCTGATCATTCCCCACTAAAATTTTGAAAAACGTAGACTGTTACTTAGTTTATTTAGCACATGCTTAATACGCCCTGGATTAGGGTTTCAAGATTAGGGTTTCAATTTTAAGCAATCGTTTACTGTTTTATACACTCCGTTTATTCGAAATTCTATTCTAAATCATGAAGCCTAATCATTCCCCACAAAAATTTCTTAAAATGTCGCATATTACTCGGTTTTTATAGCACGTACTTCAAACCTTCCAGATTAGGGTTTTCAAATTATGGTTTCAATTTTAAGCACTCTTTTACTATTTTATACACTCCGTTTCTTTGACATTCTATTATAAATGATCGAGCCTGATCAATCCTGACAAAAATTTTGACAAATGTGGAGCGGTACTCGGATTTTTTTTGCACGTGCTTCAACCATCCTAGATTAGGGTTTCGTTTATAAGCACTCTTTTGCTGTTTTATTTATGCACTCCGTTTTTTCGAAATTCTATTATAAATCATTATGCCTGATCATTCCCCACTAAAATTTTGAAAAACGTAGACTGTTACTCAGTTTATTTAGCACATGCTTCAAACGCCCAGGATTAGGGTTTCCAGATTAGGGTTTCAATTTTAAGCAATCGTTTACTGTTTTATACACTCCGTTTCTTCGAAATTCTTTTCTAAATCATGAAGCCTAATCATTCCCCACAAAAATTTCTTAAAATGTCGCATATTACTCGGTTTTTGTAGCACGTACTTCAAATCTTCCAGATTAGGGTTTTCAAATTATGGTTTCAATTTTAAGCACTCTTTTACAATGTTATACACTCCGTTTCTTTGACATTCTATTATAAATGATCGAGCCTGATCAATCCTGACAAAAATTTTGACAAATGTCGAGCGGTACTCGGATTTTTTTTGCACGTGCTTCAAACATCCCAGATTAGGGTTTCGATTATAAGCACTCTTTTGCTGTTTTATTTATGCACTCCGTTTCTTCGAAATTCTATTATAAATCATTATGCCTGATCATTCCCCACTAAAATTTTGAAAAACGTAGACTGTTACTCAGTTTATTTAGCACATGCTTAAAACGCCCTGGATTAGGGTTTCAATTTTAAGCAATCGTTTACTGTTTTATACACTCTGTTTATTCGAAATTCTATTCTAAATCATGAAGCCTAATCATTCCCCACAAAAATTTCTTAAAATGTCGCATATTACTCGGTTTTTATAGCACGTACTTCAAACCTTCCAGATTAGGGTTTTCAAATTATGGTTTCAATTTTAAGCACTCTTTTACTATTTTATACACTCCGTTTCTTTGACATTCTATTATAAATGATCGAGCCTGATCAATCCTGACAAAAATTTTGACAAATTTCGAGCAGTACTCGGATTTTTTTTGCACGTGCTTCAAACATCCCAGATTAGGGTTTCGATTATAAGCACTCTTTTGCTGTTTTATTTATGCACTCCGTTTCTTCGAAATTCTATTATAAATCATTATGCCTGATCATTCCCCACTAAAATTTTAAAAAACGTAGACTGTTACTCAGTTTATTTAGCAAATGCTTCAAACGCCCAGGATTAGGGTTTCCAGATTAGGGTTTCAATTTTAAGCAATCGTTTACTGTTTTATACACTCCGTTTCTTCGAAATTCTTTTCTAAATCATGAAGCCTAATCATTCCCCACAAAAATTTCTTAAAATGTCGCATATTACTCGGTTTTTGTAGCACGTACTTCAAATCTTCCAGATTAGGGTTTTCAAATTATGGTTTCAATTTTAAGCACTCTTTTACAATGTTATACACTCCGTTTCTTTGACATTCTATTATAAATGATCGAGCCTGATCAATCCTGACAAAAATTTTGACAAATGTCGAGCGGTACTCGGATTTTTTTTGCACGTGCTTCAAACATCCCAGATTAGGGTTTCGATTATAAGCACTCTTTTGCTGTTTTATTTATGCACTCCGTTTCTTCGAAATTCTATTATAAATCATTATGCCTGATCATTCCCCACTAAAATTTTGAAAAACGTAGACTGTTACTCAGTTTATTTAGCACATGCTTAAAACGCCCTGGATTAGGGTTTCAATTTTAAGCAATCGTTTACTGTTTTATACACTCTGTTTATTCGAAATTCTATTCTAAATCATGAAGCCTAATCATTCCCCACAAAAATTTCTTAAAATGTCGCATATTACTCGGTTTTTATAGCACGTACTTCAAACCTTCCAGATTAGGGTTTTCAAATTATGGTTTCAATTTTAAGCACTCTTTTACTATTTTATACACTCCGTTTCTTTGACATTCTATTATAAATGATCGAGCCTGATCAATCCTGACAAAAATTTTGACAAATTTCGAGCAGTACTCGGATTTTTTTTGCACGTGCTTCAAACATCCCAGATTAGGGTTTCGATTATAAGCACTCTTTTGCTGTTTTATTTATGCACTCCGTTTCTTCGAAATTCTATTATAAATCATTATGCCTGATCATTCCCCACTAAAATTTTAAAAAACGTAGACTGTTACTCAGTTTATTTAGCAAATGCTTCAAACGCCCTGGATTAGGGTTTCCAGATTAGGGTTTCAATTTTAAGCAATCGTTTACTGTTTTATACACTCCGTTTCTTCGAAATTCTATTCTAAATCATGAAGCCTAATCATTCCCCACAAAAATTTCTTAAAATGTCGCATATTACTCGGTTTTTGTAGCACGTACTTCAAATCTTCCAGATTAGGGTTTTCAAATTATGGTTTCAATTTTAAGCACTCTTTTACAATGTTATACACTCCGTTTCTTTGACATTCTACTATAAATGATCGAGCCTGATCAATCCTGACAAAAATTTTGACAAATGTCGAGCGGTACTCGGATTTTTTTTGCACGTGCTTCAAACATCCCAGATTAGGGTTTCGATTATAAGCACTCTTTTGCTGTTTTATTTATGCACTCCGTTTCTTCGAAATTCTATTATAAATCATTATGCCTGATCATTCCCCACTAAAATTTTGAAAAACGTAGACTGTTACTCAGTTTATTTAGCACATGCTTAAAACGCCATGGATTAGGGTTTCAAGATTAGGGTTTCAATTTTAAGCAATCGTTTACTGTTTTATACACTCCGTTTATTCGAAATTCTATTCTAAATCATGAAGCCTAATCATTCCCCACAAAAATTTCTTAAAATGTCGCATATTACTCGGTTTTTATAGCACGTACTTCAAACCTTCCAGATTAGGGTTTTCAAATTATGGTTTCAATTTTAAGCACTCTTTTACTATTTTATACACTCCGTTTCTTTGACATTCTATTATAAATGATCGAGCCTGATCAATCCTGACAAAAATTTTGACAAATGTCGAGCGGTACTAGGATTTTTTTTGCAAGTGCTTCAACCATCCTAGATTAGGGTTTCGATTATAAGCACTCTTTTGCTGTTTTATTTATGCACTCCGTTTTTTCGAAATTCTATTATAAATCATTATGCCTGATCATTCCCCACTAAAATTTTGAAAAACGTAGACTGTTACTCAGTTTATTTAGCACATGCTTCATACGCCCTGGATTAGGGTTTCCAGATTAGGGTTTCAATTTTAAGCAATCGTTTACTGTTTTATACACTCCGTTTCTTCGAAATTCTATTCTAAATCACGAAGCCTAATCATTCCCCACAAAAATTTCTTAAAATGTCGCATATTACTCGGTTTTTATAGCACGTACTTCAAACCTTCCAGATTAGGGTTTTCAAATTATGGTTTCAATTTTAAACACTCTTTTACTATGTTAGACACTCCGTTTCTTTGACATTCTATTATAAATGATCGAGCCTGATCAATCCTGACAAAAATTTTGACAAATTTCGAGCGGTACTCGGATTTTTTTTGCACGTGCTTCAAACATCCCAGATTAGGGTTTCGATTATAAGCACTCTTTTGCTGTTTTATTTATGCACTCCGTTTCTTCGAAATTCTATTATAAATCATTATGCCTGATCATTCCCCACTAAAATTTTAAAAAACGTAGACTGTTACTCAGTTTATTTAGCAAATGCTTCAAACGCCCTGGATTAGGGTTTCCAGATTAGGGTTTCAATTTTAAGCAATCGTTTACTGTTTTATACACTCCGTTTCTTCGAAATTCTATTCTAAATCATGAAGCCTAATCATTCCCCACAAAAATTTCTTAAAATGTCGCATATTACTCGGTTTTTGTAGCACGTACTTCAAATCTTCCAGATTAGGGTTTTCAAATTATGGTTTCAATTTTAAGCACTCTTTTACAATGTTATACACTCCGTTTCTTTGACATTCTACTATAAATGATCGAGCCTGATCAATCCTGACAAAAATTTTGACAAATGTCGAGCGGTACTCGGATTTTTTTTGCACGTGCTTCAAACATCCCAGATTAGGGTTTCGATTATAAGCACTCTTTTGCTGTTTTATTTATGCACTCCGTTTCTTCGAAATTCTATTATAAATCATTATGCCTGATCATTCCCCACTAAAATTTTGAAAAACGTAGACTGTTACTCAGTTTATTTAGCACATGCTTAAAACGCCATGGATTAGGGTTTCAAGATTAGGGTTTCAATTTTAAGCAATCGTTTACTGTTTTATACACTCCGTTTATTCGAAATTCTATTCTAAATCATGAAGCCTAATCATTCCCCACAAAAATTTCTTAAAATGTCGCATATTACTCGGTTTTTATAGCACGTACTTCAAACCTTCCAGATTAGGGTTTTCAAATTATGGTTTCAATTTTAAGCACTCTTTTACTATTTTATACACTCCGTTTCTTTGACATTCTATTATAAATGATCGAGCCTGATCAATCCTGACAAAAATTTTGACAAATGTCGAGCGGTACTAGGATTTTTTTTGCACGTGCTTCAACCATCCTAGATTAGGGTTTCGATTATAAGCACTCTTTTGCTGTTTTATTTATGCACTCCGTTTTTTCGAAATTCTATTATAAATCATTATGCCTGATCATTCCCCACTAAAATTTTGAAAAACGTAGACTGTTACTCAGTTTATTTAGCACATGCTTCATACGCCCTGGATTAGGGTTTCCAGATTAGGGTTTCAATTTTAAGCAATCGTTTACTGTTTTATACACTCCGTTTCTTCGAAATTCTATTCTAAATCACGAAGCCTAATCATTCCCCACAAAAATTTCTTAAAATGTCGCATATTACTCGGTTTTTATAGCACGTACTTCAAACCTTCCAGATTAGGGTTTTCAAATTATGGTTTCAATTTTAAACACTCTTTTACTATGTTAGACACTCCGTTTCTTTGACATTCTATTATAAATGATCGAGCCTGATCAATCCTGACAAAAATTTTGACAAATTTCGAGCGGTACTCGGATTTTTTTTGCACGTGCTTCAAACATCCCAGATTAGGGTTTCGATTATAAGCACTCTTTTGCTGTTTTATTTATGCACTCCGTTTCTTCGAAATTCTATTATAAATCATTATGCCTGATCATTCCCCACTAAAATTTTAAAAAACGTAGACTGTTACTCAGTTTATTTAGCAAATGCTTCAAACGCCCTGGATTAGGGTTTCCAGATTAGGGTTTCAATTTTAAGCAATCGTTTACTGTTTTATACACTCCGTTTCTTCGAAATTCTATTCTAAATCATGAAGCCTAATCATTCCCCACAAAAATTTCTTAAAATGTCGCATATTACTCGGTTTTTGTAGCACGTACTTCAAATCTTCCAGATTAGGGTTTTCAAATTATGGTTTCAATTTTAAGCACTCTTTTACAATGTTATACACTCCGTTTCTTTGACATTCTACTATAAATGATCGAGCCTGATCAATCCTGACAAAAATTTTGACAAATGTCGAGCGGTACTCGGATTTTTTTTGCACGTGCTTCAAACATCCCAGATTAGGGTTTCGATTATAAGCACTCTTTTGCTGTTTTATTTATGCACTCCGTTTCTTCGAAATTCTATTATAAATCATTATGCCTGATCATTCCCCACTAAAATTTTGAAAAACGTAGACTGTTACTCAGTTTATTTAGCACATGCTTAAAACGCCCTGGATTAGGGTTTCAAGATTAGGGTTTCAATTTTAAGCAATCGTTTACTGTTTTATACACTCCGTTTCTTCGAAATTCTATTCTAAATCATGAAGCCTAATCATTCCCCACAAAAATTTCTTAAAATGTCGCATATTACTCGGTTTTTGTAGCACGTACTTCAAATCTTCCAGATTAGGGTTTTCAAATTATGGTTTCAATTTTAAGCACTCTTTTACAATGTTATACACTCCGTTTCTTTGACATTCTACTATAAATGATCGAGCCTGATCAATCCTGACAAAAATTTTGACAAATGTCGAGCGGTACTCGGATTTTTTTTGCACGTGCTTCAAACATCCCAGATTAGAGTTTCGATTATAAGCACTCTTTTGCTGTTTTATTTATGCACTCCGTTTCTTCGAAATTCTATTATAAATCATTATGCCTGATCATTCCCCACTAAAATTTTGAAAAACGTAGACTGTTACTCAGTTTATTTAGCACATGCTTAAAACGCCCTGGATTAGGGTTTCAAGATTAGGGTTTCAATTTTAAGCAATCGTTTACTGTTTTATACACTCCGTTTCTTCGAAATTCTATTCTAAATCATGAAGCCTAATCATTCCCCACAAAAATTTCTTAAAATGTCGCATATTACTCGGTTTTTGTAGCACGTACTTCAAATCTTCCTGATTAGGGTTTTCAAATTATGGTTTCAATTTTAAGCACTCTTTTACAATGTTATACACTCCGTTTCTTTGACATTCTACTATAAATGATCGAGCCTGATCAATCCTGACAAAAATTTTGACAAATGTCGAGCGGTACTCGGATTTTTTTTGCACGTGCTTCAAACATCCCAGATTAGGGTTTCGATTATAAGCACTCTTTTGCTGTTTTATTTATGCACTCCGTTTCTTCGAAATTCTATTATAAATCATTATGCCTGATCATTCCCCACTAAAATTTTGAAAAACGTAGACTGTTACTCAGTTTATTTAGCACATGCTTAAAACGCCCTGGATTAGGGTTTCAAGATTAGGGTTTCAATTTTAAGCAATCGTTTACTGTTTTATACACTCCGTTTCTTCGAAATTCTATTCTAAATCATGAAGCCTAATCATTCCCCACAAAAATTTCTTAAAATGTCGCATATTACTCGGTTTTTGTAGCACGTACTTCAAATCTTCCTGATTAGGGTTTTCAAATTATGGTTTCAATTTTAAGCACTCTTTTACAATGTTATACACTCCGTTTCTTTGACATTCTACTATAAATGATCGAGCCTGATCAATCCTGACAAAAATTTTGACAAATGTCGAGCGGTACTCGGATTTTTTTTGCACGTGCTTCAAACATCCCAGATTAGGGTTTCGATTATAAGCACTCTTTTGCTGTTTTATTTATGCACTCCGTTTCTTCGAAATTCTATTATAAATCATTATGCCTGATCATTCCCCACTAAAATTTTGAAAAACGTAGACTGTTACTCAGTTTATTTAGCACATGCTTAAAACGCCCTGGATTAGGGTTTCAAGATTAGGGTTTCAATTTTAAGCAATCGTTTACTGTTTTATACACTCCGTTTCTTCGAAATTCTATTCTAAATCATGAAGCCTAATCATTCCCCACAAAAATTTCTTAAAATGTCGCATATTACTTGGTTTTTGTAGCACGTACTTCAAATCTTCCAGATTAGGGTTTTCAAATTATGGTTTCAATTTTAAGCACTCTTTTACAATGTTATACACTCCGTTTCTTTGACATTCTACTATAAATGATCGAGCCTGATCAATCCTGACAAAAATTTTGACAAATGTCGAGCGGTACTCGGATTTTTTTTGCACGTGCTTCAAACATCCCAGATTAGGGTTTCGATTATAAGCACTCTTTTGCTGTTTTATTTATGCACTCCGTTTCTTCGAAATTCTATTATAAATCATTATGCCTGATCATTCCCCACTAAAATTTTGAAAAACGTAGACTGTTACTCAGTTTATTTAGCACATGCTTAAAACGCCCTGGATTAGGGTTTCAAGATTAGGGTTTCAATTTTAAGCAATCGTTTACTGTTTTATACACTCCGTTTATTCGAAATTCTATTCTAAATCATGAAGCCTAATCATTCCCCACAAAAATTTCTTAAAATGTCGCATATTACTCGGTTTTTATAGCACGTACTTCAAACCTTCCAGACTAGGGTTTTCAAATTATGGTTTCAATTTTAAGCACTCTTTTACTATTTTATACACTCCGTTTCTTTGACATTCTATTATAAATGATCGAGCCTGATCAATCCTGACAAAAATTTTGACAAATGTCGAGCGGTACTAGGATTTTTTTTGCACGTGCTTCAACCATCCTAGATTAGGGTTTCGATTATAAGCACTCTTTTGCTGTTTTATTTATGCACTCCGTTTTTTCGAAATTCTATTATAAATCATTATGCCTGATCATTCCCCACTAAAATTTTAAAAAACGTAGACTGTTACTCAGTTTATTTAGCAAATGCTTCAAACGCCCTGGATTAGGGTTTCCAGATTAGGGTTTCAATTTTAAGCAATCGTTTACTGTTTTATACACTCCGTTTCTTCGAAATTCTATTCTAAATCATGAAGCCTAATCATTCCCCACAAAAATTTCTTAAAATGTCGCATATTACTTGGTTTTTGTAGCACGTACTTCAAATCTTCCAGATTAGGGTTTTCAAATTATGGTTTCAATTTTAAGCACTCTTTTACAATGTTATACACTCCGTTTCTTTGACATTCTACTATAAATGATCGAGCCTGATCAATCCTGACAAAAATTTTGACAAATGTCGAGCGGTACTCGGATTTTTTTTGCACGTGCTTCAAACATCCCAGATTAGGGTTTCGATTATAAGCACTCTTTTGCTGTTTTATTTATGCACTCCGTTTCTTCGAAATTCTATTATAAATCATTATGCCTGATCATTCCCCACTAAAATTTTAAAAAACGTAGACTGTTACTCAGTTTATTTAGCAAATGCTTCAAACGCCCTGGATTAGGGTTTCCAGATTAGGGTTTCAATTTTAAGCAATCGTTTACTGTTTTATACACTCCGTTTCTTCGAAATTCTATTCTAAATCATGAAGCCTAATCATTCCCCACAAAAATTTCTTAAAATGTCGCATATTACTCGGTTTTTGTAGCACGTACTTCAAATCTTCCAGATTAGGGTTTTCAAATTATGGTTTCAATTTTAAGCACTCTTTTACAATGTTATACACTCCGTTTCTTTGACATTCTACTATAAATGATCGAGCCTGATCAATCCTGACAAAAATTTTGACAAATGTCGAGCGGTACTCGGATTTTTTTTGCACGTGCTTCAAACATCCCAGATTAGGGTTTCGATTATAAGCACTCTTTTGCTGTTTTATTTATGCACTCCGTTTCTTCGAAATTCTATTATAAATCATTATGCCTCATCATTCCCCACTAAAATTTTGAAAAACGTAGACTGTTACTCAGTTTATTTAGCACATGCTTAAAACGCCCTGGATTAGGGTTTCAAGATTAGGGTTTCAATTTTAAGCAATCGTTTACTGTTTTATACACTCCGTTTATTCGAAATTCTATTCTAAATCACGAAGCCTAATCATTCCCCACAAAAATTTCTTAAAATGTCGCATATTACTCGGTTTTTATAGAACGTACTTCAAACCTTCCAGATTAGGGTTTTCAAATTATGGTTTCAATTTTAAGCACTCTTTTACTATTTTATACACTCCGTTTCTTTGACATTCTATTATAAATGATCGAGCCTGATCAATCCTGACAAAAATTTTGACAAATGTCGAGCGGTACTCGGATTTTTTTTGCACGTGCTTCAAACATCCCAGATTAGGGTTTCGATTATAAGCACTCTTTTGCTGTTTTATTTATGCACTCCGTTTCTTCGAAATTCTATTATAAATCATTATGCCTGATCATTCCCCACTAAAATTTTGAAAAACGTAGACTGTTACTCAGTTTATTTAGCACATGCTTAAAACGCCCTGGATTAGGGTTTCAAGATTAGGGTTTCAATTTTAAGCAATCGTTTACTGTTTTATACACTCCGTTTCTTCGAAATTCTATTCTAAATCATGAAGCCTAATCATTCCCCACAAAAATTTCTTAAAATGTCGCATATTACTTGGTTTTTGTAGCACGTACTTCAAATCTTCCAGATTAGGGTTTTCAAATTATGGTTTCAATTTTAAGCACTCTTTTACAATGTTATACACTCCGTTTCTTTGACATTCTACTATAAATGATCGAGCCTGATCAATCCTGACAAAAATTTTGACAAATGTCGAGCGGTACTCGGATTTTTTTTGCACGTGCTTCAAACATCCCAGATTAGGGTTTCGATTATAAGCACTCTTTTGCTGTTTTATTTATGCACTCCGTTTCTTCGAAATTCTATTATAAATCATTATGCCTGATCATTCCCCACTAAAATTTTGAAAAACGTAGACTGTTACTCAGTTTATTTAGCACATGCTTAAAACGCCCTGGATTAGGGTTTCAAGATTAGGGTTTCAATTTTAAGCAATCGTTTACTGTTTTATACACTCCGTTTATTCGAAATTCTATTCTAAATCATGAAGCCTAATCATTCCCCACAAAAATTTCTTAAAATGTCGCATATTACTCGGTTTTTATAGCACGTACTTCAAACCTTCCAGACTAGGGTTTTCAAATTATGGTTTCAATTTTAAGCACTCTTTTACTATTTTATACACTCCGTTTCTTTGACATTCTATTATAAATGATCGAGCCTGATCAATCCTGACAAAAATTTTGACAAATGTCGAGCGGTACTAGGATTTTTTTTGCACGTGCTTCAACCATCCTAGATTAGGGTTTCGATTATAAGCACTCTTTTGCTGTTTTATTTATGCACTCCGTTTTTTCGAAATTCTATTATAAATCATTATGCCTGATCATTCCCCACTAAAATTTTAAAAAACGTAGACTGTTACTCAGTTTATTTAGCAAATGCTTCAAACGCCCTGGATTAGGGTTTCCAGATTAGGGTTTCAATTTTAAGCAATCGTTTACTGTTTTATACACTCCGTTTCTTCGAAATTCTATTCTAAATCATGAAGCCTAATCATTCCCCACAAAAATTTCTTAAAATGTCGCATATTACTTGGTTTTTGTAGCACGTACTTCAAATCTTCCAGATTAGGGTTTTCAAATTATGGTTTCAATTTTAAGCACTCTTTTACAATGTTATACACTCCGTTTCTTTGACATTCTACTATAAATGATCGAGCCTGATCAATCCTGACAAAAATTTTGACAAATGTCGAGCGGTACTCGGATTTTTTTTGCACGTGCTTCAAACATCCCAGATTAGGGTTTCGATTATAAGCACTCTTTTGCTGTTTTATTTATGCACTCCGTTTCTTCGAAATTCTATTATAAATCATTATGCCTGATCATTCCCCACTAAAATTTTAAAAAACGTAGACTGTTACTCAGTTTATTTAGCAAATGCTTCAAACGCCCTGGATTAGGGTTTCCAGATTAGGGTTTCAATTTTAAGCAATCGTTTACTGTTTTATACACTCCGTTTCTTCGAAATTCTATTCTAAATCATGAAGCCTAATCATTCCCCACAAAAATTTCTTAAAATGTCGCATATTACTCGGTTTTTGTAGCACGTACTTCAAATCTTCCAGATTAGGGTTTTCAAATTATGGTTTCAATTTTAAGCACTCTTTTACAATGTTATACACTCCGTTTCTTTGACATTCTACTATAAATGATCGAGCCTGATCAATCCTGACAAAAATTTTGACAAATGTCGAGCGGTACTCGGATTTTTTTTGCACGTGCTTCAAACATCCCAGATTAGGGTTTCGATTATAAGCACTCTTTTGCTGTTTTATTTATGCACTCCGTTTCTTCGAAATTCTATTATAAATCATTATGCCTGATCATTCCCCACTAAAATTTTGAAAAACGTAGACTGTTACTCAGTTTATTTAGCACATGCTTAAAACGCCCTGGATTAGGGTTTCAAGATTAGGGTTTCAATTTTAAGCAATCGTTTACTGTTTTATACACTCCGTTTATTCGAAATTCTATTCTAAATCACGAAGCCTAATCATTCCCCACAAAAATTTCTTAAAATGTCGCATATTACTCGGTTTTTATAGAACGTACTTCAAACCTTCCAGATTAGGGTTTTCAAATTATGGTTTCAATTTTAAGCACTCTTTTACTATTTTATACACTCCGTTTCTTTGACATTCTATTATAAATGATCGAGCCTGATCAATCCTGACAAAAATTTTGACAAATGTCGAGCGGTACTCGGATTTTTTTTGCACGTGCTTCAACCATCCTAGATTAGGGTTTCGATTATAAGCACTCTTTTGCTGTTTTATTTATGCACTCCGTTTTTTCGAAATTCTATTATAAATCATTATGCCTGATCATTCCCCACTAAAATTTTGAAAAACGTAGACTGTTACTCAGTTTATTTAGCACATGCCTCAAACGCCCTGGATTAGGGTTTCCAGATTAGGGTTTCAATTTTAAGCAATCGTTTACTGTTTTATACACTCCGTTTCTTCGAAATTCTATTCTAAATCACGAAGCCTAATTATTCCCCACAAAAATTTCTTAAAATGTCGCATATTACTCGGTTTTTATAGAACGTACTTCAAACCTTCCAGATTAGGGTTTTCAAATTATGGTTTCAATTTTAAACACTCTTTTACTATGTTAGACACTCCGTTTCTTTGACATTCTATTATAAATGATCGAGCCTGTTCAATCCTGACAAAAATTTTGACAAATTTCGAGCGGTACTCGGATTTTTTTTGCACGTGCTTCAAACATCCCAGATTAGGGTTTCGATTATAAGCACTCTTTTGCTGTTTTATTTATGCACTCCGTTTCTTCGAAATTCTATTATAAATCATTGTGCCTAATCATTCCCCACTAAAATTTTGAAAAACGTAGACTGTTACTTAGTTTATTTAGCACATGCTTAAAACGCCCTGGATTAGGGTTTCAAGATTAGGGTTTCAATTTTAAGCAATCGTTTACTGTTTTATACACTCCGTTTATTCGAAATTCTATTCTAAATCATGAAGCCTAATCATTCCCCACAAAAATTTCTTAAAATGTCGCATATTACTCGGTTTTTATAGCACGTACTTCAAACCTTCCAGATTAGGGTTTTCAAATTATGGTTTCAATTTTAAGCACTCTTTTACTATTTTATACACTCCGTTTCTTTGACATTCTATTATAAATGATCGAGCCTGATCAATCCTGACAAAAATTTTGACAAATGTCGAGCGGTACTAGGATTTTTTTTGCAAGTGCTTCAACCATCCTAGATTAGGGTTTCGATTATAAGCACTCTTTTGCTGTTTTATTTATGCACTCCGTTTTTTCGAAATTCTATTATAAATCATTATGCCTGATCATTCCCCACTAAAATTTTGAAAAACGTAGACTGTTACTCAGTTTATTTAGCACATGCTTCAAACGCCCTGGATTAGGGTTTCCAGATTAGGGTTTCAATTTTAAGCAATCGTTTACTGTTTTATACACTCCGTTTCTTCGAAATTCTATTCTAAATCATGAAGCCTAATCATTCCCCACAAAAATTTCTTAAAATGTCGCATATTACTCGGTTTTTGTAGCACGTACTTCAAATCTTCCAGATTAGGGTTTTCAAATTATGGTTTCAATTTTAAGCACTCTTTTACAATGTTATACACTCCGTTTCTTTGACATTCTATTATAAATGATCGAGCCTGATCAATCCTGACAAAAATTTTGACGAATGTCGAGCGGTACTCGGATTTTTTTTGCACGTGCTTCAAACATCCCAGATTAGGGTTTCGATTATAAGCACTCTTTTGCTGTTTTATTTATGCACTCCGTTTCTTCGAAATTCTATTATAAATCATTATGCCTGATCATTCCCCACTAAAATTTTGAAAAACGTAGACTGTTACTCAGTTTATTTAGCACATGCTTCAAACGCCCTGGATTAGGGTTTCCAGATTAGGGTTTCAATTTTAAGCAATCGTTTACTGTTTTATACACTCCGTTTCTTCGAAATTCTATTCTAAATCACGAAGCCTAATCATTCCCCACAAAAATTTCTTAAAATGTCGCATATTACTCGGTTTTTATAGCACGTACTTCAAACCTTCCAGATTAGGGTTTTCAAATTATGGTTTCAATTTTAAACACTCTTTTACTATGTTAGACACTCCGTTTCTTTGACATTCTATTATAAATGATCGAGCCTGATCAATCCTGACAAAAATTTTGACAAATTTCGAGCGGTACTCGGATTTTTTTTGCACGTGCTTCAAACATCCCAGATTAGGGTTTCGATTATAAGCACTCTTTTGCTGTTTTATTTATGCACTCCGTTTCTTCGAAATTCTATTATAAATCATTGTGCCTAATCATTCCCCACTAAAATTTTGAAAAACGTAGACTGTTACTCAGTTTATTTAGCACATGCTTAAAACGCCATGGATTAGGGTTTCAAGATTAGGGTTTCAATTTTAAGCAATCGTTTACTGTTTTATACACTCCGTTTATTCGAAATTCTATTCTAAATCATGAAGCCTAATCATTCCCCACAAAAATTTCTTAAAATGTCGCATATTACTCGGTTTTTATAGCACGTACTTCAAACCTTCCAGATTAGGGTTTTCAAATTATGGTTTCAATTTTAAGCACTCTTTTACTATTTTATACACTCCGTTTCTTTGACATTCTATTATAAATGATCGAGCCTGATCAATCCTGACAAAAATTTTGACAAATGTCGAGCGGTACTAGGATTTTTTTTGCACATGCTTCAACCATCCTAGATTAGGGTTTCGATTATAAGCACTCTTTTGCTGTTTTATTTATGCACTCCGTTTTTTCGAAATTCTATTATAAATCATTATGCCTGATCATTCCCCACTAAAATTTTGAAAAACGTAGACTGTTACTCAGTTTATTTAGCACATGCTTCAAACGCCCTGGATTAGGGTTTCCAGATTAGGGTTTCAATTTTAAGCAATCGTTTACTGTTTTATACACTCCGTTTCTTCGAAATTCTATTCTAAATCACGAAGCCTAATCATTCCCCACAAAAATTTCTTAAAATGTCGCATATTACTCGGTTTTTATAGCACGTACTTCAAACCTTCCAGATTAGGGTTTTCAAATTATGGTTTCAATTTTAAACACTCTTTTACTATGTTAGACACTCCGTTTCTTTGACATTCTATTATAAATGATCGAGCCTGATCAATCCTGACAAAAATTTTGACAAATTTCGAGCGGTACTCGGATTTTTTTTGCACGTGCTTCAAACATCCCAGATTAGGGTTTCGATTATAAGCACTCTTTTGCTGTTTTATTTATGCACTCCGTTTCTTCGAAATTCTATTATAAATCATTATGCCTGATCATTCCCCACTAAAATTTTAAAAAACGTAGACTGTTACTCAGTTTATTTAGCAAATGCTTCAAACGCCCTGGATTAGGGTTTCCAGATTAGGGTTTCAATTTTAAGCAATCGTTTACTGTTTTATACACTCCGTTTCTTCGAAATTCTATTCTAAATCATGAAGCCTAATCATTCCCCACAAAAATTTCTTAAAATGTCGCATATTACTCGGTTTTTGTAGCACGTACTTCAAATCTTCCAGATTAGGGTTTTCAAATTATGGTTTCAATTTTAAGCACTCTTTTACAATGTTATACACTCCGTTTCTTTGACATTCTACTATAAATGATCGAGCCTGATCAATCCTGACAAAAATTTTGACAAATGTCGAGCGGTACTCGGATTTTTTTTGCACGTGCTTCAAACATCCCAGATTAGGGTTTCGATTATAAGCACTCTTTTGCTGTTTTATTTATGCACTCCGTTTCTTCGAAATTCTATTATAAATCATTATGCCTGATCATTCCCCACTAAAATTTTGAAAAACGTAGACTGTTACTCAGTTTATTTAGCACATGCTTAAAACGCCATGGATTAGGGTTTCAAGATTAGGGTTTCAATTTTAAGCAATCGTTTACTGTTTTATACACTCCGTTTATTCGAAATTCTATTCTAAATCATGAAGCCTAATCATTCCCCACAAAAATTTCTTAAAATGTCGCATATTACTCGGTTTTTATAGCACGTACTTCAAACCTTCCAGATTAGGGTTTTCAAATTATGGTTTCAATTTTAAGCACTCTTTTACTATTTTATACACTCCGTTTCTTTGACATTCTATTATAAATGATCGAGCCTGATCAATCCTGACAAAAATTTTGACAAATGTCGAGCGGTACTAGGATTTTTTTTGCACGTGCTTCAACCATCCTAGATTAGGGTTTCGATTATAAGCACTCTTTTGCTGTTTTATTTATGCACTCCGTTTTTTCGAAATTCTATTATAAATCATTATGCCTGATCATTCCCCACTAAAATTTTGAAAAACGTAGACTGTTACTCAGTTTATTTAGCACATGCTTCATACGCCCTGGATTAGGGTTTCCAGATTAGGGTTTCAATTTTAAGCAATCGTTTACTGTTTTATACACTCCGTTTCTTCGAAATTCTATTCTAAATCACGAAGCCTAATCATTCCCCACAAAAATTTCTTAAAATGTCGCATATTACTCGGTTTTTATAGCACGTACTTCAAACCTTCCAGATTAGGGTTTTCAAATTATGGTTTCAATTTTAAACACTCTTTTACTATGTTAGACACTCCGTTTCTTTGACATTCTATTATAAATGATCGAGCCTGATCAATCCTGACAAAAATTTTGACAAATTTCGAGCGGTACTCGGATTTTTTTTGCACGTGCTTCAAACATCCCAGATTAGGGTTTCGATTATAAGCACTCTTTTGCTGTTTTATTTATGCACTCCGTTTCTTCGAAATTCTATTATAAATCATTATGCCTGATCATTCCCCACTAAAATTTTAAAAAACGTAGACTGTTACTCAGTTTATTTAGCAAATGCTTCAAACGCCCTGGATTAGGGTTTCCAGATTAGGGTTTCAATTTTAAGCAATCGTTTACTGTTTTATACACTCCGTTTCTTCGAAATTCTATTCTAAATCATGAAGCCTAATCATTCCCCACAAAAATTTCTTAAAATGTCGCATATTACTCGGTTTTTGTAGCACGTACTTCAAATCTTCCAGATTAGGGTTTTCAAATTATGGTTTCAATTTTAAGCACTCTTTTACAATGTTATACACTCCGTTTCTTTGACATTCTACTATAAATGATCGAGCCTGATCAATCCTGACAAAAATTTTGACAAATGTCGAGCGGTACTCGGATTTTTTTTGCACGTGCTTCAAACATCCCAGATTAGGGTTTCGATTATAAGCACTCTTTTGCTGTTTTATTTATGCACTCCGTTTCTTCGAAATTCTATTATAAATCATTATGCCTGATCATTCCCCACTAAAATTTTGAAAAACGTAGACTGTTACTTAGTTTATTTAGCACATGCTTAATACGCCCTGGATTAGGGTTTCAAGATTAGGGTTTCAATTTTAAGCAATCGTTTACTGTTTTATACACTCCGTTTATTCGAAATTCTATTCTAAATCATGAAGCCTAATCATTCCCCACAAAAATTTCTTAAAATGTCGCATATTACTCGGTTTTTATAGCACGTACTTCAAACCTTCCAGATTAGGGTTTTCAAATTATGGTTTCAATTTTAAGCACTCTTTTACTATTTTATACACTCCGTTTCTTTGACATTCTATTATAAATGATCGAGCCTGATCAATCCTGACAAAAATTTTGACAAATGTGGAGCGGTACTCGGATTTTTTTTGCACGTGCTTCAACCATCCTAGATTAGGGTTTCGTTTATAAGCACTCTTTTGCTGTTTTATTTATGCACTCCGTTTTTTCGAAATTCTATTATAAATCATTATGCCTGATCATTCCCCACTAAAATTTTGAAAAACGTAGACTGTTACTCAGTTTATTTAGCACATGCTTCAAACGCCCAGGATTAGGGTTTCCAGATTAGGGTTTCAATTTTAAGCAATCGTTTACTGTTTTATACACTCCGTTTCTTCGAAATTCTTTTCTAAATCATGAAGCCTAATCATTCCCCACAAAAATTTCTTAAAATGTCGCATATTACTCGGTTTTTGTAGCACGTACTTCAAATCTTCCAGATTAGGGTTTTCAAATTATGGTTTCAATTTTAAGCACTCTTTTACAATGTTATACACTCCGTTTCTTTGACATTCTATTATAAATGATCGAGCCTGATCAATCCTGACAAAAATTTTGACAAATGTCGAGCGGTACTCGGATTTTTTTTGCACGTGCTTCAAACATCCCAGATTAGGGTTTCGATTATAAGCACTCTTTTGCTGTTTTATTTATGCACTCCGTTTCTTCGAAATTCTATTATAAATCATTATGCCTGATCATTCCCCACTAAAATTTTGAAAAACGTAGACTGTTACTCAGTTTATTTAGCACATGCTTAAAACGCCCTGGATTAGGGTTTCAATTTTAAGCAATCGTTTACTGTTTTATACACTCTGTTTATTCGAAATTCTATTCTAAATCATGAAGCCTAATCATTCCCCACAAAAATTTCTTAAAATGTCGCATATTACTCGGTTTTTATAGCACGTACTTCAAACCTTCCAGATTAGGGTTTTCAAATTATGGTTTCAATTTTAAGCACTCTTTTACTATTTTATACACTCCGTTTCTTTGACATTCTATTATAAATGATCGAGCCTGATCAATCCTGACAAAAATTTTGACAAATTTCGAGCAGTACTCGGATTTTTTTTGCACGTGCTTCAAACATCCCAGATTAGGGTTTCGATTATAAGCACTCTTTTGCTGTTTTATTTATGCACTCCGTTTCTTCGAAATTCTATTATAAATCATTATGCCTGATCATTCCCCACTAAAATTTTAAAAAACGTAGACTGTTACTCAGTTTATTTAGCAAATGCTTCAAACGCCCAGGATTAGGGTTTCCAGATTAGGGTTTCAATTTTAAGCAATCGTTTACTGTTTTATACACTCCGTTTCTTCGAAATTCTTTTCTAAATCATGAAGCCTAATCATTCCCCACAAAAATTTCTTAAAATGTCGCATATTACTCGGTTTTTGTAGCACGTACTTCAAATCTTCCAGATTAGGGTTTTCAAATTATGGTTTCAATTTTAAGCACTCTTTTACAATGTTATACACTCCGTTTCTTTGACATTCTATTATAAATGATCGAGCCTGATCAATCCTGACAAAAATTTTGACAAATGTCGAGCGGTACTCGGATTTTTTTTGCACGTGCTTCAAACATCCCAGATTAGGGTTTCGATTATAAGCACTCTTTTGCTGTTTTATTTATGCACTCCGTTTCTTCGAAATTCTATTATAAATCATTATGCCTGATCATTCCCCACTAAAATTTTGAAAAACGTAGACTGTTACTCAGTTTATTTAGCACATGCTTAAAACGCCCTGGATTAGGGTTTCAATTTTAAGCAATCGTTTACTGTTTTATACACTCTGTTTATTCGAAATTCTATTCTAAATCATGAAGCCTAATCATTCCCCACAAAAATTTCTTAAAATGTCGCATATTACTCGGTTTTTATAGCACGTACTTCAAACCTTCCAGATTAGGGTTTTCAAATTATGGTTTCAATTTTAAGCACTCTTTTACTATTTTATACACTCCGTTTCTTTGACATTCTATTATAAATGATCGAGCCTGATCAATCCTGACAAAAATTTTGACAAATTTCGAGCAGTACTCGGATTTTTTTTGCACGTGCTTCAAACATCCCAGATTAGGGTTTCGATTATAAGCACTCTTTTGCTGTTTTATTTATGCACTCCGTTTCTTCGAAATTCTATTATAAATCATTATGCCTGATCATTCCCCACTAAAATTTTAAAAAACGTAGACTGTTACTCAGTTTATTTAGCAAATGCTTCAAACGCCCTGGATTAGGGTTTCCAGATTAGGGTTTCAATTTTAAGCAATCGTTTACTGTTTTATACACTCCGTTTCTTCGAAATTCTATTCTAAATCATGAAGCCTAATCATTCCCCACAAAAATTTCTTAAAATGTCGCATATTACTCGGTTTTTGTAGCACGTACTTCAAATCTTCCAGATTAGGGTTTTCAAATTATGGTTTCAATTTTAAGCACTCTTTTACAATGTTATACACTCCGTTTCTTTGACATTCTACTATAAATGATCGAGCCTGATCAATCCTGACAAAAATTTTGACAAATGTCGAGCGGTACTCGGATTTTTTTTGCACGTGCTTCAAACATCCCAGATTAGGGTTTCGATTATAAGCACTCTTTTGCTGTTTTATTTATGCACTCCGTTTCTTCGAAATTCTATTATAAATCATTATGCCTGATCATTCCCCACTAAAATTTTGAAAAACGTAGACTGTTACTCAGTTTATTTAGCACATGCTTAAAACGCCATGGATTAGGGTTTCAAGATTAGGGTTTCAATTTTAAGCAATCGTTTACTGTTTTATACACTCCGTTTATTCGAAATTCTATTCTAAATCATGAAGCCTAATCATTCCCCACAAAAATTTCTTAAAATGTCGCATATTACTCGGTTTTTATAGCACGTACTTCAAACCTTCCAGATTAGGGTTTTCAAATTATGGTTTCAATTTTAAGCACTCTTTTACTATTTTATACACTCCGTTTCTTTGACATTCTATTATAAATGATCGAGCCTGATCAATCCTGACAAAAATTTTGACAAATGTCGAGCGGTACTAGGATTTTTTTTGCAAGTGCTTCAACCATCCTAGATTAGGGTTTCGATTATAAGCACTCTTTTGCTGTTTTATTTATGCACTCCGTTTTTTCGAAATTCTATTATAAATCATTATGCCTGATCATTCCCCACTAAAATTTTGAAAAACGTAGACTGTTACTCAGTTTATTTAGCACATGCTTCATACGCCCTGGATTAGGGTTTCCAGATTAGGGTTTCAATTTTAAGCAATCGTTTACTGTTTTATACACTCCGTTTCTTCGAAATTCTATTCTAAATCACGAAGCCTAATCATTCCCCACAAAAATTTCTTAAAATGTCGCATATTACTCGGTTTTTATAGCACGTACTTCAAACCTTCCAGATTAGGGTTTTCAAATTATGGTTTCAATTTTAAACACTCTTTTACTATGTTAGACACTCCGTTTCTTTGACATTCTATTATAAATGATCGAGCCTGATCAATCCTGACAAAAATTTTGACAAATTTCGAGCGGTACTCGGATTTTTTTTGCACGTGCTTCAAACATCCCAGATTAGGGTTTCGATTATAAGCACTCTTTTGCTGTTTTATTTATGCACTCCGTTTCTTCGAAATTCTATTATAAATCATTATGCCTGATCATTCCCCACTAAAATTTTAAAAAACGTAGACTGTTACTCAGTTTATTTAGCAAATGCTTCAAACGCCCTGGATTAGGGTTTCCAGATTAGGGTTTCAATTTTAAGCAATCGTTTACTGTTTTATACACTCCGTTTCTTCGAAATTCTATTCTAAATCATGAAGCCTAATCATTCCCCACAAAAATTTCTTAAAATGTCGCATATTACTCGGTTTTTGTAGCACGTACTTCAAATCTTCCAGATTAGGGTTTTCAAATTATGGTTTCAATTTTAAGCACTCTTTTACAATGTTATACACTCCGTTTCTTTGACATTCTACTATAAATGATCGAGCCTGATCAATCCTGACAAAAATTTTGACAAATGTCGAGCGGTACTCGGATTTTTTTTGCACGTGCTTCAAACATCCCAGATTAGGGTTTCGATTATAAGCACTCTTTTGCTGTTTTATTTATGCACTCCGTTTCTTCGAAATTCTATTATAAATCATTATGCCTGATCATTCCCCACTAAAATTTTGAAAAACGTAGACTGTTACTCAGTTTATTTAGCACATGCTTAAAACGCCATGGATTAGGGTTTCAAGATTAGGGTTTCAATTTTAAGCAATCGTTTACTGTTTTATACACTCCGTTTATTCGAAATTCTATTCTAAATCATGAAGCCTAATCATTCCCCACAAAAATTTCTTAAAATGTCGCATATTACTCGGTTTTTATAGCACGTACTTCAAACCTTCCAGATTAGGGTTTTCAAATTATGGTTTCAATTTTAAGCACTCTTTTACTATTTTATACACTCCGTTTCTTTGACATTCTATTATAAATGATCGAGCCTGATCAATCCTGACAAAAATTTTGACAAATGTCGAGCGGTACTAGGATTTTTTTTGCAAGTGCTTCAACCATCCTAGATTAGGGTTTCGATTATAAGCACTCTTTTGCTGTTTTATTTATGCACTCCGTTTTTTCGAAATTCTATTATAAATCATTATGCCTGATCATTCCCCACTAAAATTTTGAAAAACGTAGACTGTTACTCAGTTTATTTAGCACATGCTTCATACGCCCTGGATTAGGGTTTCCAGATTAGGGTTTCAATTTTAAGCAATCGTTTACTGTTTTATACACTCCGTTTCTTCGAAATTCTATTCTAAATCACGAAGCCTAATCATTCCCCACAAAAATTTCTTAAAATGTCGCATATTACTCGGTTTTTATAGCACGTACTTCAAACCTTCCAGATTAGGGTTTTCAAATTATGGTTTCAATTTTAAGCACTCTTTTACAATGTTAGACACTCCGTTTCTTTGACATTCTATTATAAATGATCGAGCCTGATCAATCCTGACAAAAATTTTGACAAATGTCGAGCGGTACTCGGATTTTTTTTGCACGTGCTTCAAACATCCCAGATTAGGGTTTCGATTATAAGCACTCTTTTGCTGTTTTATTTATGCACTCCGTTTCTTCGAAATTCTATTATAAATCATTGTGCCTAATCATTCCCCACTAAAATTTTGAAAAACGTAGACTGTTACTCAGTTTATTTAGCACATGCTTAAAACGCCCTGGATTAGGGTTTCAAGATTAGGGTTTCAATTTTAAGCAATCGTTTACTGTTTTATACACTCCGTTTATTCGAAATTCTATTCTAAATCATGAAGCCTAATCATTCCCCACAAAAATTTCTTAAAATGTCGCATATTACTCGGTTTTTATAGCACGTACTTCAAACCTTCCAGATTAGGGTTTTCAAATTATGGTTTCAATTTTAAGCACTCTTTTACTATTTTATACACTCCGTTTCTTTGACATTCTATTATAAATGATCGAGCCTGATCAATCCTGACAAAAATTTTGACAAATGTGGAGCGGTACTCGGATTTTTTTTGCACGTGCTTCAACCATCCCAGATTAGGGTTTCGATTATAAGCACTCTTTTGCTGTTTTATTTATGCACTCCGTTTCTTCGAAATTCTATTATAAATCATTATGCCTGATCATTCCCCACTAAAATTTTGAAAAACGTAGACTGTTACTCAGTTTATTTAGCACATGCTTAAAACGCCATGGATTAGGGTTTCAAGATTAGGGTTTCAATTTTAAGCAATCGTTTACTGTTTTATACACTCCGTTTATTCGAAATTCTATTCTAAATCATGAAGCCTAATCATTCCCCACAAAAATTTCTTAAAATGTCGCATATTACTCGGTTTTTATAGCACGTACTTCAAACCTTCCAGATTAGGGTTTTCAAATTATGGTTTCAATTTTAAGCACTCTTTTACTATTTTATACACTCTGTTTCTTTGACATTCTATTATAAATGATCGAGCCTGATCAATCCTGACAAAAATTTTGACAAATGTCGAGCGGTACTAGGATTTTTTTTGCAAGTGCTTCAACCATCCTAGATTAGGGTTTCGATTATAAGCACTCTTTTGCTGTTTTATTTATGCACTCCGTTTTTTCGAAATTCTATTATAAATCATTATGCCTGATCATTCCCCACTAAAATTTTGAAAAACGTAGACTGTTACTCAGTTTATTTAGCACATGCTTCATACGCCCTGGATTAGGGTTTCCAGATTAGGGTTTCAATTTTAAGCAATCGTTTACTGTTTTATACACTCCGTTTCTTCGAAATTCTATTCTAAATCACGAAGCCTAATCATTCCCCACAAAAATTTCTTAAAATGTCGCATATTACTCGGTTTTTATAGCACGTACTTCAAACCTTCCAGATTAGGGTTTTCAAATTATGGTTTCAATTTTAAACACTCTTTTACTATGTTAGACACTCCGTTTCTTTGACATTCTATTATAAATGATCGAGCCTGATCAATCCTGACAAAAATTTTGACAAATGTCGAGCGGTACTCGGATTTTTTTTGCACGTGCTTCAACCATCCTAGATTAGGGTTTCGATTATAAGCACTCTTTTGCTGTTTTATTTATGCACTCCGTTTTTTCGAAATTCTATTATAAATCATTATGCCTGATCATTCCCCACTAAAATTTTAAAAAACGTAGACTGTTACTCAGTTTATTTAGCACATGCTTCAAACGCCCTGGATTAGGGTTTCCAGATTAGGGTTTCAATTTTAAGCAATCATTTACTGTTTTATACACTCCGTTTCTTCGAAATTCTATTCTAAATCAAGAAGCCTAATCATTCCCCACAAAAATTTCTTAAAATGTCGCATATTACTCGGTTTTTATAGCACGTACTTCAAACCTTCCAGATTAGGGTTTTCAAATTATGGTTTCAATTTTAAACACTCTTTTACTATGTTAGACACTCCGTTTCTTTGACATTCTATTATAAATGATCGAGCCTGATCAATCCTGACAAAAATTTTGACAAATTTCGAGCGGTACTCGGATTTTTTTTGCACGTGCTTCAAACATCCCAGATTAGGGTTTCGATTATAAGCACTCTTTTGCTGTTTTATTTATGCACTCCGTTTCTTCGAAATTCTATTATAAATCATTATGCCTGATCATTCCCCACTAAAATTTTAAAAAACGTAGACTGTTACTCAGTTTATTTAGCAAATGCTTCAAACGCCCTGGATTAGGGTTTCCAGATTAGGGTTTCAATTTTAAGCAATCGTTTACTGTTTTATACACTCCGTTTCTTCGAAATTCTATTCTAAATCATGAAGCCTAATCATTCCCCACAAAAATTTCTTAAAATGTCGCATATTACTCGGTTTTTGTAGCACGTACTTCAAATCTTCCAGATTAGGGTTTTCAAATTATGGTTTCAATTTTAAGCACTCTTTTACAATGTTATACACTCCGTTTCTTTGACATTCTACTATAAATGATCGAGCCTGATCAATCCTGACAAAAATTTTGACAAATGTCGAGCGGTACTCGGATTTTTTTTGCACGTGCTTCAAACATCCCAGATTAGGGTTTCGATTATAAGCACTCTTTTGCTGTTTTATTTATGCACTCCGTTTCTTCGAAATTCTATTATAAATCATTATGCCTGATCATTCCCCACTAAAATTTTGAAAAACGTAGACTGTTACTCAGTTTATTTAGCACATGCTTAAAACGCCATGGATTAGGGTTTCAAGATTAGGGTTTCAATTTTAAGCAATCGTTTACTGTTTTATACACTCCGTTTATTCGAAATTCTATTCTAAATCATGAAGCCTAATCATTCCCCACAAAAATTTCTTAAAATGTCGCATATTACTCGGTTTTTATAGCACGTACTTCAAACCTTCCAGATTAGGGTTTTCAAATTATGGTTTCAATTTTAAGCACTCTTTTACTATTTTATACACTCCGTTTCTTTGACATTCTATTATAAATGATCGAGCCTGATCAATCCTGACAAAAATTTTGACAAATGTGGAGCGGTACTCGGATTTTTTTTGCACGTGCTTCAACCATCCTAGATTAGGGTTTCGTTTATAAGCACTCTTTTGCTGTTTTATTTATGCACTCCGTTTTTTCGAAATTCTATTATAAATCATTATGCCTGATCATTCCCCACTAAAATTTTGAAAAACGTAGACTGTTACTCAGTTTATTTAGCACATGCTTCAAACGCCCAGGATTAGGGTTTCCAGATTAGGGTTTCAATTTTAAGCAATCGTTTACTGTTTTATACACTCCGTTTCTTCGAAATTCTATTCTAAATCATGAAGCCTAATCATTCCCCACAAAAATTTCTTAAAATGTCGCATATTACTCGGTTTTTGTAGCACGTACTTCAAATCTTCCAGATTAGGGTTTTCAAATTATGGTTTCAATTTTAAGCACTCTTTTACAATGTTATACACTCCGTTTCTTTGACATTCTATTATAAATGATCGAGCCTGATCAATCCTGACAAAAATTTTGACAAATGTCGAGCGGTACTCGGATTTTTTTTGCACGTGCTTCAAACATCCCAGATTAGGGTTTCGATTATAAGCACTCTTTTGCTGTTTTATTTATGCACTCCGTTTCTTCGAAATTCTATTATAAATCATTATGCCTGATCATTCCCCACTAAAATTTTGAAAAACGTAGACTGTTACTCAGTTTATTTAGCACATGCTTAAAACGCCCTGGATTAGGGTTTCAATTTTAAGCAATCGTTTACTGTTTTATACACTCTGTTTATTCGAAATTCTATTCTAAATCATGAAGCCTAATCATTCCCCACAAAAATTTCTTAAAATGTCGCATATTACTCGGTTTTTATAGCACGTACTTCAAACCTTCCAGATTAGGGTTTTCAAATTATGGTTTCAATTTTAAGCACTCTTTTACTATTTTATACACTCCGTTTCTTTGACATTCTATTATAAATGATCGAGCTTGATCAATCCTGACAAAAATTTTGACAAATTTCGAGCAGTACTCGGATTTTTTTTGCACGTGCTTCAAACATCCCAGATTAGGGTTTCGATTATAAGCACTCTTTTGCTGTTTTATTTATGCACTCCGTTTCTTCGAAATTCTATTATAAATCATTATGCCTGATCATTCCCCACTAAAATTTTAAAAAACGTAGACTGTTACTCAGTTTATTTAGCAAATGCTTCAAACGCCCTGGATTAGGGTTTCCAGATTAGGGTTTCAATTTTAAGCAATCGTTTACTGTTTTATACACTCCGTTTCTTCGAAATTCTATTCTAAATCACGAAGCCTAATCATTCCCCACAAAAATTTCTTAAAATGTCGCATATTACTCGGTTTTTATAGCACGTACTTCAAACCTTCCAGATTAGGGTTTTCAAATTATGGTTTCAATTTTAAACACTCTTTTACTATGTTAGACACTCCGTTTCTTTGACATTCTATTATAAATGATCGAGCCTGATCAATCCTGACAAAAATTTTGACAAATTTCGAGCGGTACTCGGATTTTTTTTGCACGTGCTTCAAACATCCCAGATTAGGGTTTCGATTATAAGCACTCTTTTGCTGTTTTATTTATGCACTCCGTTTCTTCGAAATTCTATTATAAATCATTATGCCTGATCATTCCCCACTAAAATTTTAAAAAACGTAGACTGTTACTCAGTTTATTTAGCAAATGCTTCAAACGCCCTGGATTAGGGTTTCCAGATTAGGGTTTCAATTTTAAGCAATCGTTTACTGTTTTATACACTCCGTTTCTTCGAAATTCTATTCTAAATCATGAAGCCTAATCATTCCCCACAAAAATTTCTTAAAATGTCGCATATTACTCGGTTTTTGTAGCACGTACTTCAAATCTTCCAGATTAGGGTTTTCAAATTATGGTTTCAATTTTAAGCACTCTTTTACAATGTTATACACTCCGTTTCTTTGACATTCTACTATAAATGATCGAGCCTGATCAATCCTGACAAAAATTTTGACAAATGTCGAGCGGTACTCGGATTTTTTTTGCACGTGCTTCAAACATCCCAGATTAGGGTTTCGATTATAAGCACTCTTTTGCTGTTTTATTTATGCACTCCGTTTCTTCGAAATTCTATTATAAATCATTATGCCTGATCATTCCCCACTAAAATTTTGAAAAACGTAGACTGTTACTCAGTTTATTTAGCACATGCTTAAAACGCCATGGATTAGGGTTTCAAGATTAGGGTTTCAATTTTAAGCAATCGTTTACTGTTTTATACACTCCGTTTATTCGAAATTCTATTCTAAATCATGAAGCCTAATCATTCCCCACAAAAATTTCTTAAAATGTCGCATATTACTCGGTTTTTATAGCACGTACTTCAAACCTTCCAGATTAGGGTTTTCAAATTATGGTTTCAATTTTAAGCACTCTTTTACTATTTTATACACTCCGTTTCTTTGACATTCTATTATAAATGATCGAGCCTGATCAATCCTGACAAAAATTTTGACAAATGTCGAGCGGTACTAGGATTTTTTTTGCAAGTGCTTCAACCATCCTAGATTAGGGTTTCGATTATAAGCACTCTTTTGCTGTTTTATTTATGCACTCCGTTTTTTCGAAATTCTATTATAAATCATTATGCCTGATCATTCCCCACTAAAATTTTGAAAAACGTAGACTGTTACTCAGTTTATTTAGCACATGCTTCATACGCCCTGGATTAGGGTTTCCAGATTAGGGTTTCAATTTTAAGCAATCGTTTACTGTTTTATACACTCCGTTTCTTCGAAATTCTATTCTAAATCACGAAGCCTAATCATTCCCCACAAAAATTTCTTAAAATGTCGCATATTACTCGGTTTTTATAGCACGTACTTCAAACCTTCCAGATTAGGGTTTTCAAATTATGGTTTCAATTTTAAACACTCTTTTACTATGTTAGACACTCCGTTTCTTTGACATTCTATTATAAATGATCGAGCCTGATCAATCCTGACAAAAATTTTGACAAATGTCGAGCGGTACTCGGATTTTTTTTGCACGTGCTTCAACCATCCTAGATTAGGGTTTCGATTATAAGCACTCTTTTGCTGTTTTATTTATGCACTCCGTTTTTTCGAAATTCTATTATAAATCATTATGCCTGATCATTCCCCACTAAAATTTTAAAAAACGTAGACTGTTACTCAGTTTATTTAGCACATGCTTCAAACGCCCTGGATTAGGGTTTCCAGATTAGGGTTTCAATTTTAAGCAATCGTTTACTGTTTTATACACTCCGTTTCTTCGAAATTCTATTCTAAATCAAGAAGCCTAATCATTCCCCACAAAAATTTCTTAAAATGTCGCATATTACTCGGTTTTTATAGCACGTACTTCAAACCTTCCAGATTAGGGTTTTCAAATTATGGTTTCAATTTTAAACACTCTTTTACTATGTTAGACACTCCGTTTCTTTGACATTCTATTATAAATGATCGAGCCTGATCAATCCTGACAAAAATTTTGACAAATTTCGAGCGGTACTCGGATTTTTTTTGCACGTGCTTCAAACATCCCAGATTAGGGTTTCGATTATAAGCACTCTTTTGCTGTTTTATTTATGCACTCCGTTTCTTCGAAATTCTATTATAAATCATTATGCCTGATCATTCCCCACTAAAATTTTAAAAAACGTAGACTGTTACTCAGTTTATTTAGCAAATGCTTCAAACGCCCTGGATTAGGGTTTCCAGATTAGGGTTTCAATTTTAAGCAATCGTTTACTGTTTTATACACTCTGTTTCTTCGAAATTCTATTCTAAATCATGAAGCCTAATCATTCCCCACAAAAATTTCTTAAAATGTCGCATATTACTCGGTTTTTGTAGCACGTACTTCAAATCTTCCAGATTAGGGTTTTCAAATTATGGTTTCAATTTTAAGCACTCTTTTACAATGTTATACACTCCGTTTCTTTGACATTCTATTATAAATGATCGAGCCTGATCAATCCTGACAAAAATTTTGACAAATGTCGAGCGGTACTCGGATTTTTTTTGCACGTGCTTCAAACATCCCAGATTAGGGTTTCGATTATAAGCACTCTTTTGCTGTTTTATTTATGCACTCCGTTTCTTCGAAATTCTATTATAAATCATTGTGCCTAATCATTCCCCACTAAAATTTTGAAAAACGTAGACTGTTACTCAGTTTATTTAGCACATGCTTAAAACGCCCTGGATTAGGGTTTCAAGATTAGGGTTTCAATTTTAAGCAATCGTTTACTGTTTTATACACTCCGTTTATTCGAAATTCTATTCTAAATCATGAAGCCTAATCATTCCCCACAAAAATTTCTTAAAATGTCGCATATTACTCGGTTTTTATAGCACGTACTTCAAACCTTCCAGATTAGGGTTTTCAAATTATGGTTTCAATTTTAAGCACTCTTTTACAATGTTATACACTCCGTTTCTTTGACATTCTATTATAAATGATCGAGCCTGATCAATCCTGACAAAAATTTTGACAAATGTCGAGCGGTACTCGGATTTTTTTTGCACGTGCTTCAAACATCCCAGATTAGGGTTTCGATTATAAGCACTCTTTTGCTGTTTTATTTATGCACTCCGTTTCTTCGAAATTCTATTATAAATCATTATGCCTGATCATTCCCCACTAAAATTTTGAAAAACGTAGACTGTTACTCAGTTTATTTAGCACATGCTTAAAACGCCCTGGATTAGGGTTTCAATTTTAAGCAATCGTTTACTGTTTTATACACTCTGTTTATTCGAAATTCTATTCTAAATCATGAAGCCTAATCATTCCCCACAAAAATTTCTTAAAATGTCGCATATTACTCGGTTTTTATAGCACGTACTTCAAACCTTCCAGATTAGGGTTTTCAAATTATGGTTTCAATTTTAAGCACTCTTTTACTATTTTATACACTCCGTTTCTTTGACATTCTATTTTAAATGATCGAGCCTGATCAATCCTGACAAAAATTTTGACAAATTTCGAGCAGTACTCGGATTTTTTTTGCACGTGCTTCAAACATCCCAGATTAGGGTTTCGATTATAAGCACTCTTTTGCTGTTTTATTTATGCACTCCGTTTCTTCGAAATTCTATTATAAATCATTATGCCTGATCATTCCCCACTAAAATTTTAAAAAACGTAGACTGTTACTCAGTTTATTTAGCAAATGCTTCAAACGCCCTGGATTAGGGTTTCCAGATTAGGGTTTCAATTTTAAGCAATCGTTTACTGTTTTATACACTCCGTTTCTTCGAAATTCTATTCTAAATCATGAAGCCTAATCATTCCCCACAAAAATTTCTTAAAATGTCGCATATTACTCGGTTTTTGTAGCACGTACTTCAAATCTTCCAGATTAGGGTTTTCAAATTATGGTTTCAATTTTAAGCACTCTTTTACAATGTTATACACTCCGTTTCTTTGACATTCTATTATAAATGATCGAGCCTGATCAATCCTGACAAAAATTTTGACAAATTTCGAGCGGTACTCGGATTTTTTTTGCACGTGCTTCAAACATCCCAGATTAAGGTTTCGATTATAAGCACTCTTTTGCTGTTTTATTTATGCACTCCGTTTCTTCGAAATTCTATTATAAATCATTATGCCTGATCATTCCCCATTAAAATTTTGAAAAACGTAGACTGTTACTCAGTTTATTTAGCAAATACTTCAAACGCCCTGGATTAGGGTTTCCAGATTAGGGTTTCAATTTTAAGCAATCGTTTACTGTTTTATACACTCCGTTTCTTCGAAATTCTATTCTAAATCATGAAGCCTAATCATTCCCCACAAAAATTTCTTAAAATGTCGCATATTACTCGGTTTTTGTAGCACGTACTTCAAATCTTCCAGATTAGGGTTTTCATATTATGGTTTCAATTTTAAGCACTCTTTTACAATGTTATACACTCCGTTTCTTTGACATTCTATTATAAATGATCGAGCCTGATCAATCCTGACAAAAATTTTGACAAATGTCGAGCGGTACTCGGATTTTTTTTGCACGTGTTTCAAACATCCCAGATTAGGGTTTCGATTATAAGCACTCTTTTGCTGTTTTATTTATGCACTCCGTTTCTTCAAAATTCTATTATAAATCATTATGCCTGATCATTCCCCACTAAAATTTTGAAAAACGTAGACTGTTACTCAGTTTATTTAGCACATGCTTAAAACACCCTGGATTAGGGTTTCAAGAATAGGGTTTCAATTTTAAGCAATCGTTTACTGTTTTATACACTCCGTTTCTTCGAAATTCTATTCTAAATCATGAAGCCTAATCATTCCCCACAAAAATTTCTTAAAATGTCGCATATTACTCGGTTTTTATAGCACGTACTTCAAACCTTCCAGATTAGGGTTTTCAAATTATGGTTTCAATTTTAAACACTCTTTTACAATGTTATACACTCCGTTTCTTTGACATTCTATTATAAATGATCGAGCCTGATCAATCCTGACAAAAATTTTGACAAATGTCGAGCGGTACTCGGATTTTTTTTGCACGTGCTTCAAACATCCCAGATTAGGGTTTCGATTATAAGCACTCTTTTGCTGTTTTATTTATGCACTCCGTTTCTTCAAAATTCTATTATAAATCATTATGCCTGATCATTCCCCACTAAAATTTTGAAAAACGTAGACTGTTACTCAGTTTATTTAGCACATGCTTAAAACACCCTGGATTAGGGTTTCAAGATTAGGGTTTCAATTTTAAGCAATCGTTTACTGTTTTATACACTCCGTTTCTTCGAAATTCTATTCTAAATCATGAAGCCTAATCATTCCCCACAAAAATTTCTTAAAATGTCGCATATTACTCGGTTTTTGTAGCACGTACTTCAAATCTTCCAGATTAGGGTTTTCAAATTATGGTTTCAATTTTAAGCACTCTTTTACAATGTTATACACTCCGTTTCTTTGACATTCTATTATAAATGATCGAGCCTGATCAATCCTGACAAAAATTTTGACAAATGTCGAGCGGTACTCGGATTTTTTTTGCACGTGCTTCAAACATCCCAGATTAGGGTTTCGATTATAAGCACTCTTTTGCTGTTTTATTTATGCACTCCGTTTCTTCAAAATTCTATTATAAATCATTATGCCTGATCATTCCCCACTAAAATTTTGAAAAACGTAGACTGTTACTCAGTTTATTTAGCACATGCTTAAAACACCCTGGATTAGGGTTTCAAGATTAGGGTTTTAATTTTAAGCAATCGTTTACTGTTTTATACACTCCGTTTATTCGAAATTCTATTCTAAATCATGAAGCCTAATCATTCCCCACAAAAATTTCTTAAAATGTCGCATATTACTCGGTTTTTATAGCACGTACTTCAAACCTTCCAGATTAGGGTTTTCAAATTATGGTTTCAATTTTAAACACTCTTTTACTATGTTAGACACTCCGTTTCTTTGACATTCTATTATAAATGATCGAGCCTGATCAATCCTGACAAAAATTTTGACAAATTTCGAGCGGTACTCGGATTTTTTTTGCACGTGCTTCAAACATCCCAGATTAGGGTTTCGATTATAAGCACTCTTTTGCTGTTTTATTTATGCACTCCGTTTCTTCGAAATTCTATTATAAATCATTATGCCTGATCATTCCCCACTAAAATTTTGAAAAACGTAGACTGTTACTCAGTTTATTTAGCACATGCTTAAAACGCCCTGGATTAGGGTTTCAAGATTAGGGTTTCAATTTTAAGCAATCGTTTACTGTTTTATACACTCTGTTTATTCGAAATTCTATTCTAAATCATGAAGCCTAATCATTCCCCACAAAAATTTCTTAAAATGTCGCATATTACTCGGTTTTTATAGCACGTACTTCAAACCTTCCAGATTAGGGTTTTCAAATTATGGTTTCAATTTGAAGAACTCTTTTACTTTTTTATACACTCCGTTTCTTTGACATTCTATTATAAATGATCGAGCCTGATCAATCCTGACAAAAATTTTGAAAAATTTCGAGCGGTACTCGGATTTTTTTTGCACGTGCTTCAACCATCCTAGATTAGGGTTTCGATTATAAGCACTCTTTTGCTGTTTTATTTATGCACTCCGTTTTTTCGAAATTCTTTTATAAATCATTATGCCTGATCATTCCCCACTAAAATTTTGAAAAACGTAGACTGTTACTCAGTTTATTTAGCACATGCTTCAAACGCCCTGGATTAGGGTTTCCAGATTAGGGTTTCAATTTTAAGCAATCGTTTACTGTTTTATACACTCCGTTTGTTCGAAATTCTATTCTAAATCATGAAGCCTAATCATTCCCCACAAAAATTTCTTAAAATGTCGCATATTACTCGGTTTTTGTAGCACGTACTTCAAACCTTCCAGATTAGGGTTTTCAAATTATGGTTTCAATTTTAAACACTCTTTTACTATGTTAGACACTCCGTTTCTTTGACATTCTATTATAAATGATCGAGCCTGATCAATCCTGACAAAAATTTTGACAAATTTCGAGCGGTACTCGGATTTTTTTTGCACGTGCTTCAAACATCCCAGATTAGGGTTTCGATTATAAGCACTCTTTTGCTGTTTTATTTATGCACTCCGTTGCTTCAAAATTCTATTATAAATCATTATGCCTGATCATTCCCCACTAAAATTTTGAAAAACGTAGACTGTTACTCAGTTTATTTAGCACATGCTTAAAACGCCCTGGATTACGGTTTCAAGATTAGGGTTTCAATTTTAAGCAATCGTTTACTGTTTTATACACTCCGTTTATTCGAAATTCTATTCTAAATCATGAAGCCTAATCATTCCCCACAAAAATTTCTTAAAATGTCGCATATTACTCGGTTTTTATAGCACGTACTTCAAACCTTCCAGATTAGGGTTTTCAAATTATGGTTTCAATTTTAAGCACTCTTTTACTATTTTATACACTCCGTTTCTTTGACATTCTATTATAAATGATCGAGCCTGATCAATCCTGACAAAAATTTTGACAAATGTCGAGCGGTACTCGGATTTTTTTTGCACGTGCTTAAACCATCCTAGATTAGGGTTTCGATTATAAGCACTCTTTTGCTGTTTTATTTATGCACTCCGTTTTTTCGAAATTCTATTATAAATCATTATGCCTGATCATTCCCCACTAAAATTTTGAAAAACGTAGACTGTTACTCAGTTTATTTAGCACATGCTTAAAACGCCCTGGATTAGGGTTTCAAGATTAGGGTTTCAATTTTAAGCAATCGTTTACTGTTTTATACACTCCGTTTATTCGAAATTCTATTCTAAATCATGAAGCCTAATCATTCCCCACAAAAATTTCTTAAAATGTCGCATATTACTCGGTTTTTATAGCACGTACTTCAAACCTTCCAGATTAGGGTTTTCAAATTATGGTTTCAATTTTAAGCACTCTTTTACTATTTTATACACTCCGTTTCTTTGACATTCTATTATAAATGATCGAGCCTGATCAATCCTGACAAAAATTTTGACAAATGTCGAGCGGTACTCGGATTTTTTTTGCACGTGCTTAAACCATCCTAGATTAGGGTTTCGATTATAAGCACTCTTTTGCTGTTTTATTTATGCACTCCGTTTTTTCGAAATTCTATTATAAATAATTATGCCTGATCATTCCCCACTAAAATTTTGAAAAACGTAGACTGTTACTCAGTTTATTTAGCACATGCTTCAAACGCCCTGGATTAGGGTTTCCAGATTAGGGTTTCAATTTTAAGCAATCGTTTACTGTTTTATACACTCCGTTTCTTCGAAATTCTATTCTAAATCATGAAGCCTAATCATTCCCCACAAAAATTTCTTAAAATGTCGCATATTACTCGGTTTTTGTAGCACGTACTTCAAATCTTCCAGATTAGGGTTTTCAAATTATGGTTTCAATTTTAAGCACTCTTTTACAATGTTATACACTCCGTTTCTTTGACATTCTATTATAAATGATCGAGCCTGATCAATCCTGACAAAAATTTTGACAAATGTCGAGCGTACTCGGATTTTTTTTGCACGTGCTTCAAACATCCCAGATTAGGGTTTCGATTATAAGCACTCTTTTGCTGTTTTATTTATGCACTCCGTTTCTTCAAAATTCTATTATAAATCATTATGCCTGATCATTCCCCACTAAAATTTTGAAAAACGTAGACTGTTACTCAGTTTATTTAGCACATGCTTAAAACGCCCTGGATTTGGGTTTCAAGATTAGGGTTTCAATTTTAAGCAATCGTTTACTGTTTTATACACTCCGTTTATTCGAAATTCTATTCTAAATCATGAAGCCTAATCATTCCCCACAAAAATTTCTTAAAATGTCGCATATTACTCGGTTTTTATAGCACGTACTTCAAACCTTCCAGATTAGGGTTTTCAAATTATGGTTTCAATTTGAAGAACTCTTTTACTTTTTTATACACTCCGTTTCTTTGACATTCTATTATAAATGATCGAGCCTGATCAATCCTGACAAAAATTTTGAAAAATTTCGAGCGGTACTCGGATTTTTTTTGCACGTGCTTCAACCATCCTAGATTAGGGTTTCGATTATAAGCACTCTTTTGCTGTTTTATTTATGCACTCCGTTTTTTCGAAATTCTTTTATAAATCATTATGCCTGATCATTCCCCACTAAAATTTTGAAAAACGTAGACTGTTACTCAGTTTATTTAGCACATGCTTCAAACGCCCTGGATTAGGGTTTCAAGATTAGGGTTTCAATTTTAAGCAATCGTTTACTGTTTTATACACTCCGTTTCTTCGAAATTCTATTCTAAATCACGAAGCCTAATCATTCCCCACAAAAATTTCTTAAAATGTCGCATATTACTCGGTTTTTATAGCACGTACTTCAAACCTTCCAGATTAGGGTTTTCAAATTATGGTTTCAATTTTAAACACTCTTTTACTATGTTTGACACTCCGTTTCTTTGACATTCTATTATAAATGATCGAGCCTGATCAATCCTGACAAAAATTTTGACAAATTTCGAGCGGTACTCGGATTTTTTTTGCACGTGCTTCAAACATCCCAGATTAGGGTTTCGATTATAAGCACTCTTTTGCTGTTTTATTTATGCACTCCGTTTCTTCGAAATTCTATTATAAATCATTATGCCTGATCATTCCCCACTAAAATTTTAAAAAACGTAGACTGTTACTCAGTTTATTTAGTAAATGCTTCAAACGCCCTGGATTAGGGTTTCCAGATTAGGGTTTCAATTTTAAGCAATCGTTTACTGTTTTATACACTCCGTTCTTCGAAATTCTATTCTAAATCATGAAGCCTAATCATTCCCCACAAAAATTTCTTAAAATGTCGCATATTACTCGGTTTTTGTAGCATGTACTTCAAATCTTCCAGATTAGGGTTTTCAAATTATGGTTTCAATTTTAAGCACTCTTTTACAATGTTATACACTCCGTTTCTTTGACATTCTATTATAAATGATCGAGCCTGATCAATCCTGACAAAAATTTTGACAAATGTCGAGCGGTACTCGGATTTTTTTTGCACGTGCTTCAAACATCCCAGATTAGGGTTTCGATTATAAGCACTCTTTTGCTGTTTTATTTATGCACTCCGTTTCTTCAAAATTCTATTATAAATCATTATGCCTGATCATTCCCCACTAAAATTTTGAAAAACGTAGACTGTTACTCAGTTTATTTAGCACATGCTTAAAACGCCCTGGATTTGGGTTTCAAGATTAGGGTTTCAATTTTAAGCAATCGTTTACTGTTTTATACACTCCGTTTATTCGAAATTCTATTCTAAATCATGAAGCCTAATCATTCCCCACAAAAATTTCTTAAAATGTCGCATATTACTCGGTTTTTATAGCACGTACTTCAAACCTTCCAGATTAGGGTTTTCAAATTATGGTTTCAATTTGAAGCACTCTTTTACTTTTTTATACACTCCGTTTCTTTGACATTCTATTATAAATGATCGAGCCTGATCAATCCTGACAAAAATTTTGAAAAATTTCGAGCGGTACTCGGATTTTTTTTGCACGTGCTTCAACCATCCTAGATTAGGGTTTCGATTATAAGCACTCTTTTGCTGTTTTATTTATGCACTCCGTTTTTTCGAAATTCTTTTATAAATCATTATGCCTGATCATTCCCCACTAAAATTTTGAAAAACGTAGACTGTTACTAAGTTTATTTAGCACATGCTTCAAACGCCCTGGATTAGGGTTTCCAGATTAGGGTTTCAATTTTAAGCAATCGTTTACTGTTTTATACACTCCGTTTCTTCGAAATTCTATTCTAAATCACGAAGCCTAATCATTCCCCACAAAAATTTCTTAAAATGTCGCATATTACTCGGTTTTTATAGCACGTACTTCAAACCTTCCAGATTAGGGTTTTCAAATTATGGTTTCAATTTTAAACACTCTTTTACTATGTTAGACACTCCGTTTCTTTGACATTCTATTATAAATGATCGAGCCTGATCAATCCTGACAAAAATTTTGACAAATTTCGAGCGGTACTCGGATTTTTTTTGCACGTGCTTCAAACATCCCAGATTAGGGTTTCAATTATAAGCACTCTTTTGCTGTTTTATTTATGCACTCCGTTTTTTCGAAATTCTATTATAAATCATTATGCCTGATCATTCCCCACTAAAATTTTGAAAAACGTAGACTGTTACTCAGTTTATTTAGCACATGCTTAAAACGCCCTGGATTAGGGTTTCAAGATTAGTGTTTCAATTTTAAGCAATCGTTTACTGTTTTATACACTCCGTTTATTCGAAATTCTATTCTAAATCATGAAGCCTAATCATTCCCCACAAAAATTTCTTAAAATGTCGCATATTACTCGGTTTTTATAGCACGTACTTCAAACCTTCCAGATTAGGGTTTTCAAATTATGGTTTCAATTTTAAGCACTCTTTTACTATTTTATACACTCCGTTTCTTTGACATTCTATTATAAATGATCGAGCCTGATCAATCCTGACAAAAATTTTGACAAATGTCGAGCGGTACTCGGATTTTTTTTGCACGTGCTTCAACCATCCTAGATTAGGGTTTCGATTATAAGCACTCTTTTGCTGTTTTATTTATGCACTCCGTTTTTTCGAAATTCTATTATAAATCATTATGCCTGATCATTCCCCACTAAAATTTTGAAAAACGTAGACTGTTACTCAGTTTATTTAGCACATGCTTCAAACGCCCTGGATTAGGGTTTCCAGATTAGGGTTTCAATTTTAAGCAATCGTTTACTGTTTTATACACTCCGTTTCTTCGAAATTCTATTCTAAATCATGAAGCCTAATCATTCCCCACAAAAATTTCTTAAAATGTCGCATATTACTCGGTTTTTGTAGCACGTACTTCAAACCTTCCAGATTAGGGTTTTCAAATTATGGTTTCAATTTTAAGCACTCTTTTACAATGTTATACACTCCGTTTCTTTGACATTCTATTATAAATGATCGAGCCTGATCAATCCTGACAAAAATTTTGACAAATGTCGAGCGGTACTCGGATTTTTTTTGCACGTGCTTCAAACATCCCAGATTAGGGTTTCGATTATAAGCACTCTTTTGCTGTTTTATTTATGCACTCCGTTTCTTCGAAATTCTATTATAAATCATTATGCCTGATCATTCCCCACTAAAATTTTGAAAAACGTAGACTGTTACTCAGTTTATTTAGCACATGCTTAAAACGCCCTGGATTAGGGTTTCAAGATTAGGGTTTCAATTTTAAGCAATCGTTTACTGTTTTATACACTCCGTTTATTCGAAATTCTATTCTAAATCATGAAGCCTAATCATTCCCCACAAAAATTTCTTAAAATGTCGCATATTACTCGGTTTTTATAGCACGTACTTCAAACCTTCCAGATTAGGGTTTTCAAATTATGGTTTCAATTTTAAGCACTCTTTTACTATTTTATACACTCCGTTTCTTTGACATTCTATTATAAATGATCGAGCCTGATCAATCCTGACAAAAATTTTGACAAATGTCGAGCGGTACTCGGATTTTTTTTGCACGTGTTTCAACAATCCTAGATTAGGGTTTCGATTATAAGCACTCTTTTGCTGTTTTATTTATGCACTCCGTTTTTTCGAAATTCTATTATAAATCATTATGCCTGATCATTCCCCACTAAAATTTTGAAAAACGTAGACTGTTACTCAGTTTATTTAGCACATGCTTAAAACGCCCTGGATTAGGGTTTCCAGATTAGGGTTTCAATTTTAAGCAATCGTTTACTGTTTTATACACTCCGTTTCTTCGAAATTCTATTCTAAATCACGAAGCCTAATCATTCCCCACAAAAAATTCTTAAAATGTCGCATATTACTCGGTTTTTATAGCACGTACTTCAAACCTTCCAGATTAGGGTTTTCAAATTATGGTTTCAATTTTAAACACTCTTTTACTATGTTAGACACTCCGTTTCTTTGACATTCTATTATAAATGATCGAGCCTGATCAATCCTGACAAAAATTTTGACAAATGTAGAGCGGTACTCGGATTTTTTTTGCACGTGCTTCAACCATCCTAGATTAGGGTTTCGATTATAAGCACTCTTTTGCTGTTTTATTTATGCACTCCGTTTTTTCGAAATTCTATTATAAATCATTATGCCTGATCATTCCCCACTAAAATTTTGAAAAACGTAGACTGTTACTCAGTTTATTAAGCACATGCTTCAAACGCCCTGGATTAGGGTTTCTAGATTAAGGTTTCAATTTTAAGCAATCGTTTACTGTTTTATACACTCTGTTTCTTCGAAATTCTATTCTAAATCACGAAGCCTAATCATTCCCCACAAAAATTTCTTAAAATGTCGCATATTACTCGGTTTTTATAGCACGTACTTCAAACCTTCCAGATTAGGGTTTTCAAATTATGGTTTCAATTTTAAAAACTCTTTTACTATGTTAGACACTCCGTTTCTTTGACATTCTATTATAAATGATCGAGCCTGATCAATCCTGACAAAAATTTTGACAAATTTCGAGCGGTACTCGGATTTTTTTTGCACGTGCTTCAAACATCCCAGATTAGGGTTTCGATTATAAGCACTCTTTTGCTGTTTTATTTATGCACTCCGTTTTTTCGAAATTCTATTATAAATCATTATGCCTGATCATTCCCCACTAAAATTTTGAAAAACGTAGACTGTTACTCAGTTTATTTAGCACATGCTTAAAACGCCCTGGATTAGGGTTTCAAGATTAGTGTTTCAATTTTAAGCAATCGTTTACTGTTTTATACACTCCGTTTCTTCGAAATTCTATTCTAAATCATGAAGCCTAATCATTCCCCACAAAAATTTCTTAAAATGTCGCATATTACTCGGTTTTTATAGCACGTACTTCAAACCTTCCAGATTAGGGTTTTCAAATTATGGTTTCAATTTTAAGCACTCTTTTACTATTTTATACACTCCGTTTCTTTGACATTCTATTATAAATGATCGAGCCTGATCAATCCTGACAAAAATTTTGACAAATGTCGAGCGGTACTCGGATTTTTTTTGCACGTGTTTCAACAATCCTAGATTAGGGTTTCGATTATAAGCACTCTTTTGCTGTTTTATTTATGCACTCCGTTTTTTCGAAATTCTATTATAAATCATTATGCCTGATCATTCCCCACTAAAATTTTGAAAAACGTAGACTGTTACTCAGTTTATTTAGCACATGCTTAAAACGCCCTGGATTAGGGTTTCCAGATTAGGGTTTCAATTTTAAGCAATCGTTTACTGTTTTATACACTCCGTTTATTCGAAATTCTATTCTAAATCACGAAGCCTAATCATTCCCCACAAAAAATTCTTAAAATGTCGCATATTACTCGGTTTTTATAGCACGTACTTCAAACCTTCCAGATTAGGGTTTTCAAATTATGGTTTCAATTTTAAACACTCTTTTACTATGTTAGACACTCCGTTTCTTTGACATTCTATTATAAATGATCGAGCCTGATCAATCCTGACAAAAATTTTGACAAATGTAGAGCGGTACTCGGATTTTTTTTGCACGTGCTTCAACCATCCTAGATTAGGGTTTCGATTATAAGCACTCTTTTGCTGTTTTATTTATGCACTCCGTTTTTTCGAAATTCTATTATAAATCATTATGCCTGATCATTCCCCACTAAAATTTTGAAAAACGTAGACTGTTACTCAGTTTATTAAGCACATGCTTCAAACGCCCTGGATTAGGGTTTCTAGATTAAGGTTTCAATTTTAAGCAATCGTTTACTGTTTTATACACTCTGTTTCTTCGAAATTCTATTCTAAATCACGAAGCCTAATCATTCCCCACAAAAATTTCTTAAAATGTCGCATATTACTCGGTTTTTATAGCACGTACTTCAAACCTTCCAGATTAGGGTTTTCAAATTATGGTTTCAATTTTAAAAACTCTTTTACTATGTTAGACACTCCGTTTCTTTGACATTCTATTATAAATGATCGAGCCTGATCAATCCTGACAAAAATTTTGACAAATTTCGAGCGGTACTCGGATTTTTTTTGCACGTGCTTCAAACATCCCAGATTAGGGTTTCGATTATAAGCACTCTTTTGCTGTTTTATTTATGCACTCCGTTTTTTCGAAATTCTATTATAAATCATTATGCCTGATCATTCCCCACTAAAATTTTGAAAAACGTAGACTGTTACTCAGTTTATTTAGCACATGCTTAAAACGCCCTGGATTAGGGTTTCAAGATTAGTGTTTCAATTTTAAGCAATCGTTTACTGTTTTATACACTCCGTTTCTTCGAAATTCTATTCTAAATCATGAAGCCTAATCATTCCCCACAAAAATTTCTTAAAATGTCGCATATTACTCGGTTTTTATAGCACGTACTTCAAACCTTCCAGATTAGGGTTTTCAAATTATGGTTTCAATTTTAAGCACTCTTTTACTATTTTATACACTCCGTTTCTTTGACATTCTATTATAAATGATCGAGCCTGATCAATCCTGACAAAAATTTTGACAAATGTCGAGCGGTACTCGGATTTTTTTTGCACGTGCTTCAACCATCCTAGATTAGGGTTTCGATTATAAGCACTCTTTTGCTGTTTTATTTATGCACTCCGTTTTTTCGAAATTCTATTATAAATCATTATGCCTGATCATTCCCCACTAAAATTTTGAAAAACGTAGACTGTTACTCAGTTTATTTAGCACATGCTTAAAACGCCCTGGATTAGGGTTTCAAGATTAGGGTTTCAATTTTAAGCAATCGTTTACTGTTTTATACACTCCGTTTATTCGAAATTCTATTCTAAATCATGAAGCCTAATCATTCCCCACAAAAAATTCTTAAAATGTCGCATATTACTCGGTTTTTATAGCACGTACTTCAAACCTTCCAGATTAGGGTTTTCAAATTATGGTTTCAATTTTAAACACTCTTTTACTATGTTAGACACTCCGTTTCTTTGACATTCTATTATAAATGATCGAGCCTGATCAATCCTGACAAAAATTTTGACAAATGTAGAGCGGTACTCGGATTTTTTTTGCACGTGCTTCAACCATCCTAGATTAGGGTTTCGATTATAAGCACTCTTTTGCTGTTTTATTTATGCACTCCGTTTTTTCGAAATTCTATTATAAATCATTATGCCTGATCATTCCCCACTAAAATTTTGAAAAACGTAGACTGTTACTCAGTTTATTTAGCACATGCTTAAAACGCCCTGGATTAGGGTTTCCAGATTAGGGTTTCAATTTTAAGCAATCGTTTACTGTTTTATACACTCCGTTTATTCGAAATTCTATTCTAAATCACGAAGCCTAATCATTCCCCACAAAAAATTCTTAAAATGTCGCATATTACTCGGTTTTTATAGCACGTACTTCAAACCTTCCAGATTAGGGTTTTCAAATTATGGTTTCAATTTTAAACACTCTTTTACTATGTTAGACACTCCGTTTCTTTGACATTCTATTATAAATGATCGAGCCTGATCAATCCTGACAAAAATTTTGACAAATGTAGAGCGGTACTCGGATTTTTTTTGCACGTGCTTCAACCATCCTAGATTAGGGTTTCGATTATAAGCACTCTTTTGCTGTTTTATTTATGCACTCCGTTTTTTCGAAATTCTATTATAAATCATTATGCCTGATCATTCCCCACTAAAATTTTGAAAAACGTAGACTGTTACTCAGTTTATTAAGCACATGCTTCAAACGCCCTGGATTAGGGTTTCTAGATTAAGGTTTCAATTTTAAGCAATCGTTTACTGTTTTATACACTCTGTTTCTTCGAAATTCTATTCTAAATCACGAAGCCTAATCATTCCCCACAAAAATTTCTTAAAATGTCGCATATTACTCGGTTTTTATAGCACGTACTTCAAACCTTCCAGATTAGGGTTTTCAAATTATGGTTTCAATTTTAAAAACTCTTTTACTATGTTAGACACTCCGTTTCTTTGACATTCTATTATAAATGATCGAGCCTGATCAATCCTGACAAAAATTTTGACAAATTTCGAGCGGTACTCGGATTTTTTTTGCACGTGCTTCAAACATCCCAGATTAGGGTTTCGATTATAAGCACTCTTTTGCTGTTTTATTTATGCACTCCGTTTTTTCGAAATTCTATTATAAATCATTATGCCTGATCATTCCCCACTAAAATTTTGAAAAACGTAGACTGTTACTCAGTTTATTTAGCACATGCTTAAAACGCCCTGGATTAGGGTTTCAAGATTAGTGTTTCAATTTTAAGCAATCGTTTACTGTTTTATACACTCCGTTTCTTCGAAATTCTATTCTAAATCATGAAGCCTAATCATTCCCCACAAAAATTTCTTAAAATGTCGCATATTACTCGGTTTTTATAGCACGTACTTCAAACCTTCCAGATTAGGGTTTTCAAATTATGGTTTCAATTTTAAGCACTCTTTTACTATTTTATACACTCCGTTTCTTTGACATTCTATTATAAATGATCGAGCCTGATCAATCCTGACAAAAATTTTGACAAATGTCGAGCGGTACTCGGATTTTTTTTGCACGTGCTTCAACCATCCTAGATTAGGGTTTCGATTATAAGCACTCTTTTGCTGTTTTATTTATGCACTCCGTTTTTTCGAAATTCTATTATAAATCATTATGCCTGATCATTCCCCACTAAAATTTTGAAAAACGTAGACTGTTACTCAGTTTATTTAGCACATGCTTAAAACGCCCTGGATTAGGGTTTCAAGATTAGGGTTTCAATTTTAAGCAATCGTTTACTGTTTTATACACTCCGTTTATTCGAAATTCTATTCTAAATCATGAAGCCTAATCATTCCCCACAAAAAATTCTTAAAATGTCGCATATTACTCGGTTTTTATAGCACGTACTTCAAACCTTCCAGATTAGGGTTTTCAAATTATGGTTTCAATTTTAAACACTCTTTTACTATGTTAGACACTCCGTTTCTTTGACATTCTATTATAAATGATCGAGCCTGATCAATCCTGACAAAAATTTTGACAAATGTAGAGCGGTACTCGGATTTTTTTTGCACGTGCTTCAACCATCCTAGATTAGGGTTTCGATTATAAGCACTCTTTTGCTGTTTTATTTATGCACTCCGTTTTTTCGAAATTCTATTATAAATCATTATGCCTGATCATTCCCCACTAAAATTTTGAAAAACGTAGACTGTTACTCAGTTTATTAAGCACATGCTTCAAACGCCCTGGATTAGGGTTTCTAGATTAAGGTTTCAATTTTAAGCAATCGTTTACTGTTTTATACACTCTGTTTCTTCGAAATTCTATTCTAAATCACGAAGCCTAATCATTCCCCACAAAAATTTCTTAAAATGTCGCATATTACTCGGTTTTTATAGCACGTACTTCAAACCTTCCAGATTAGGGTTTTCAAATTATGGTTTCAATTTTAAAAACTCTTTTACTATGTTAGACACTCCGTTTCTTTGACATTCTATTATAAATGATCGAGCCTGATCAATCCTGACAAAAATTTTGACAAATTTCGAGCGGTACTCGGATTTTTTTTGCACGTGCTTCAAACATCCCAGATTAGGGTTTCGATTATAAGCACTCTTTTGCTGTTTTATTTATGCACTCCGTTTTTTCGAAATTCTATTATAAATCATTATGCCTGATCATTCCCCACTAAAATTTTGAAAAACGTAGACTGTTACTCAGTTTATTTAGCACATGCTTAAAACGCCCTGGATTAGGGTTTCAAGATTAGTGTTTCAATTTTAAGCAATCGTTTACTGTTTTATACACTCCGTTTCTTCGAAATTCTATTCTAAATCATGAAGCCTAATCATTCCCCACAAAAATTTCTTAAAATGTCGCATATTACTCGGTTTTTATAGCACGTACTTCAAACCTTCCAGATTAGGGTTTTCAAATTATGGTTTCAATTTTAAGCACTCTTTTACTATTTTATACACTCCGTTTCTTTGACATTCTATTATAAATGATCGAGCCTGATCAATCCTGACAAAAATTTTGACAAATGTCGAGCGGTACTCGGATTTTTTTTGCACGTGCTTCAACCATCCTAGATTAGGGTTTCGATTATAAGCACTCTTTTGCTGTTTTATTTATGCACTCCGTTTTTTCGAAATTCTATTATAAATCATTATGCCTGATCATTCCCCACTAAAATTTTGAAAAACGTAGACTGTTACTCAGTTTATTTAGCACATGCTTAAAACGCCCTGGATTAGGGTTTCAAGATTAGGGTTTCAATTTTAAGCAATCGTTTACTGTTTTATACACTCCGTTTATTCGAAATTCTATTCTAAATCATGAAGCCTAATCATTCCCCACAAAAATTTCTTAAAATGTCGCATATTACTCGGTTTTTATAGCACGTACTTCAAACCTTCCAGATTAGGGTTTTCAAATTATGGTTTCAATTTTAAGCACTCTTTTACTATTTTATACACTCCGTTTCTTTGACATTCTATTATAAATGATCGAGCCTGATCAATCCTGACAAAAATTTTGACAAATGTAGAGCGGTACTCGGATTTTTTTTGCACGTGCTTCAACCATCCTAGATTAGGGTTTCGATTATAAGCACTCTTTTGCTGTTTTATTTATGCACTCCGTTTTTTCGAAATTCTATTATAAATCATTATGCCTGATCATTCCCCACTAAAATTTTGAAAAACGTAGACTGTTACTCAGTTTATTAAGCACATGCTTCAAACGCCCTGGATTAGGGTTTCTAGATTAGGGTTTCAATTTTAAGCAATCGTTTACTGTTTTATACACTCTGTTTCTTCGAAATTCTATTCTAAATCACGAAGCCTAATCATTCCCCACAAAAATTTCTTAAAATGTCACATATTACTCGGTTTTTATAGCACGTACTTCAAACCTTCCAGATTAGGGTTTTCAAATTATGGTTTCAATTTTAAACACTCTTTTACTATGTTAGACACTCCGTTTCTTTGACATTCTATTATAAATGATCGAGCCTGATCAATCCTGACAAAAATTTTGACAAATTTCGAGCGGTACTCGGATTTTTTTTGCACGTGCTTCAAACATCCCAGATTAGGGTTTCGATTATAAGCACTCTTTTGCTGTTTTATTTATGCACTCCGTTTTTTCGAAATTCTATTATAAATCATTATGCCTGATCATTCCCCACTAAAATTTTGAAAAACGTAGACTGTTACTCAGTTTATTTAGCACATGCTTAAAACGCCCTGGATTAGGGTTTCAAGATTAGTGTTTCAATTTTAAGCAATCGTTTACTGTTTTATACACTCCGTTTCTTCGAAATTCTATTCTAAATCATGAAGCCTAATCATTCCCCACAAAAATTTCTTAAAATGTCGCATATTACTCGGTTTTTATAGCACGTACTTCAAACCTTCCAGATTAGGGTTTTCAAATTATGGTTTCAATTTTAAACACTCTTTTACTATGTTAGACACTCCGTTTCTTTGACATTCTATTATAAATGATCGAGCCTGATCAATCCTGACAAAAATTTTGACAAATTTCGAGCGGTACTCGGATTTTTTTTGCACGTGCTTCAAACATCCCAGATTAGGGTTTCGATTATAAGCACTCTTTTGCTGTTTTATTTATGCACTCCGTTTTTTCGAAATTCTATTATAAATCATTATGCCTGATCATTCCCCACTAAAATTTTGAAAAACGTAGACTGTTACTCAGTTTATTTAGCACATGCTTAAAACGCCCTGGATTAGGGTTTCAAGATTAGTGTTTCAATTTTAAGCAATCGTTTACTGTTTTATACACTCCGTTTCTTCGAAATTCTATTCTAAATCATGAAGCCTAATCATTCCCCACAAAAATTTCTTAAAATGTCGCATATTACTCGGTTTTTATAGCACGTACTTCAAACCTTCCAGATTAGGGTTTTCAAATTATGGTTTCAATTTTAAGCACTCTTTTACTATTTTATACACTCCGTTTCTTTGACATTCTATTATAAATGATCGAGCCTGATCAATCCTGACAAAAATTTTGACAAATGTCGATCGGTACTCGGATTTTTTTTGCACGTGCTTCAACCATCCTAGATTAGGGTTTCGATTATAAGCACTCTTTTGCTGTTTTATTTATGCACTCCGTTTTTTCGAAATTCTATTATAAATCATTATGCCTGATCATTCCCCACTAAAATTTTGAAAAACGTAGACTGTTACTCAGTTTATTTAGCACATGCTTAAAACGCCCTGGATTAGGGTTTCAAGATTAGGGTTTCAATTTTAAGCAATCGTTTACTGTTTTATACTCTCCGTTTATTCGAAATTCTATTCTAAATCATGAAGCCTAATCATTCCCCACAAAAATTTCTTAAAATGTCGCATATTACTCGGTTTTTATAGCACGTACTTCAAACCTTCCAGATTAGGGTTTTCAAATTATGGTTTCAATTTTAAGCACTCTTTTACTATTTTATACACTCCGTTTCTTTGACATTCTATTATAAATGATCGAGCCTGATCAATCCTGACAAAAATTTTGACAAATGTAGAGCGGTACTCGGATTTTTTTTGCACGTGCTTCAACCATCCTAGATTAGGGTTTCGATTATAAGCACTCTTTTGCTGTTTTATTTATGCACTCCGTTTTTTCGAAATTCTATTATAAATCATTATGCCTGATCATTCCCCACTAAAATTTTGAAAAACGTAGACTGTTACTCAGTTTATTTAGCACATGCTTAAAACGCCCTAGATTAGGGTTTCCAGATTAGGGTTTCAATTTTAAGCAATCGTTTACTGTTTTATACACTCCGTTTCTTCGAAATTCTATTCTAAATCACGAAGCCTAATCATTCCCCACAAAAATTTCTTAAAATGTCGCATATTACTCGGTTTTTATAGCACGTACTTCAAACCTTCCAGATTAGGGTTTTCAAATTATGGTTTCAATTTTAAACACTCTTTTACTATGTTAGACACTCCGTTTCTTTGACATTCTATTATAAATGATCGAACCTGATCAATCCTGACAAAAATTTTGACAAATTTCGAGCGGTACTCGGATTTTTTTTGCACGTGCTTCAAACATCCCAGATTAGGGTTTCGATTATAAGCACTCTTTTGCTGTTTTATTTATGCACTCCGTTTTTTCGAAATTCTATTATAAATCATTATGCCTGATCATTCCCCACTAAAATTTTGAAAAACGTAGACTGTTACTCAGTTTATTTAGCACATGCTTAAAACGCCCTGGATTAGGGTTTCAAGATTAGTGTTTCAATTTTAAGCAATCGTTTACTGTTTTATACACTCCGTTTCTTCGAAATTCTATTCTAAATCATGAAGCCTAATCATTCCCCACAAAAATTTCTTAAAATGTCGCATATTACTCGGTTTTTATAGCACGTACTTCAAACCTTCCAGATTAGGGTTTTCAAATTATGGTTTCAATTTTAAGCACTCTTTTACTATTTTATACACTCCGTTTCTTTGACATTCTATTATAAATGATCGAGCCTGATCAATCCTGACAAAAATTTTGACAAATGTCGAGCGGTACTCGGATTTTTTTTGCACGTGCTTCAACCATCCTAGATTAGGGTTTCGATTATAAGCACTCTTTTGCTGTTTTATTTATGCACTCCGTTTTTTCGAAATTCTATTATAAATCATTATGCCTGATCATTCCCCACTAAAATTTTGAAAAACGTAGACTGTTACTCAGTTTATTTAGCACATGCTTAAAACGCCCTAGATTAGGGTTTCCAGATTAGGGTTTCAATTTTAAGCAATCGTTTACTGTTTTATACACTCCGTTTCTTCGAAATTCTATTCTAAATCACGAAGCCTAATCATTCCCCACAAAAATTTCTTAAAATGTCGCATATTACTCGGTTTTTATAGCACGTACTTCAAACCTTCCAGATTAGGGTTTTCAAATTATGGTTTCAATTTTAAACACTCTTTTACTATGTTAGACACTCCGTTTCTTTGACATTCTATTATAAATGATCGAACCTGATCAATCCTGACAAAAATTTTGACAAATTTCGAGCGGTACTCGGATTTTTTTTGCACGTGCTTCAAACATCCCAGATTAGGGTTTCGATTATAAGCACTCTTTTGCTGTTTTATTTATGCACTCCGTTTTTTCGAAATTCTATTATAAATCATTATGCCTGATCATTCCCCACTAAAATTTTGAAAAACGTAGACTGTTACTCAGTTTATTTAGCACATGCTTAAAACGCCCTGGATTAGGGTTTCAAGATTAGTGTTTCAATTTTAAGCAATCGTTTACTGTTTTATACACTCCGTTTCTTCGAAATTCTATTCTAAATCATGAAGCCTAATCATTCCCCACAAAAATTTCTTAAAATGTCGCATATTACTCGGTTTTTATAGCACGTACTTCAAACCTTCCAGATTAGGGTTTTCAAATTATGGTTTCAATTTTAAGCACTCTTTTACTATTTTATACACTCCGTTTCTTTGACATTCTATTATAAATGATCGAGCCTGATCAATCCTGACAAAAATTTTGACAAATGTCGAGCGGTACTCGGATTTTTTTTGCACGTGCTTCAACCATCCTAGATTAGGGTTTCGATTATAAGCACTCTTTTGCTGTTTTATTTATGCACTCCGTTTTTTCGAAATTCTATTATAAATCATTATGCCTGATCATTCCCCACTAAAATTTTGAAAAACGTAGACTGTTACTCAGTTTATTTAGCACATGCTTCAAACGCCCTGGATTAGGGTTTCCAGATTAGGGTTTCAATTTTAAGCAATCGTTTACTGTTTTATACACTCCGTTTCTTCGAAATTCTATTCTAAATCATGAAGCCTAATCATTCCCCACAAAAATTTCTTAAAATGTCGCATATTACTCGGTTTTTGTAGCACGTACTTCAAATCTTCCAGATTAGGGTTTTCAAATTATGGTTTCAATTTTAAGCACTCTTTTACAATGTTATACACTCCGTTTCTTTGACATTCTATTATAAATGATCGAGCCTGATCAATCCTGACAAAAATTTTGACAAATGTCGAGCGGTACTCGGATTTTTTTTGCACGTGCTTCAAACATCCCAGATTAGGGTTTCGATTATAAGCACTCTTTTGCTGTTTTATTTATGCACTCCGTTTCTTCGAAATTCTATTATAAATCATTATGCCTGATCATTCCCCACTAAAATTTTGAAAAACGTAGACTGTTAGTCAGTTTATTTAGCACATGCTTAAAACGCCCTGGATTAGGGTTTCAAGATTAGGGTTTCAATTTTAAGCAATCGTTTACTGTTTTATACACTCCGTTTATTCGAAATTCTATTCTAAATCATGAAGCCTAATCATTCCCCACAAAAATTTCTTAAAATGTCGCATATTACTCGGTTTTTATAGCACGTACTTCAAACCTTCCAGATTAGGGTTTTCAAATTATGGTTTCAATTTTAAGCACTCTTTTACTATTTTATACACTCCGTTTCTTTGACATTCTATTTTAAATGATCGAGCCTGATCAATCCTGACAAAAATTTTGACAAATGTCGAGCGGTACTCGGATTTTTTTTGCACGTGTTTCAACAATCCTAGATTAGGGTTTCGATTATAAGCACTCTTTTGCTGTTTTATTTATGCACTCCGTTTTTTCGAAATTCTATTATAAATCATTATGCCTGATCATTCCCCACTAAAATTTTGAAAAACGTAGACTGTTACTCAGTTTATTTAGCACATGCTTAAAACGCCCTGGATTAGGGTTTCCAGATTAGGGTTTCAATTTTAAGCAATCGTTTACTGTTTTATACACTCCGTTTCTTCGAAATTCTATTCTAAATCACGAAGCCTAATCATTCCCCACAAAAAATTCTTAAAATGTCGCATATTACTCGGTTTTTGTAGCACGTACTTCAAACCTTCCAGATTAGGGTTTTCAAATTATGGTTTCAATTTTAAACACTCTTTTACTATGTTAGACACTCCGTTTCTTTGACATTCTATTATAAATGATCGAGCCTGATCAATCCTGACAAAAATTTTGACAAATTTCGAGCGGTACTCGGATTTTTTTTGCACGTGCTTCAAACATCCCAGATTAGGGTTTCGATTATAAGCACTCTTTTGCTGTTTTATTTATGCACTCCGTTTCTTCGAAATTCTATTATAAATCATTATGCCTGATCATTCCCCACTAAAATTTTAAAAAACGTAGACTGTTACTCAGTTTATTTAGCAAATGCTTCAAACGCCCTGGATTAGGGTTTCCAGATTAGGGTTTCAATTTTAAGCAATCGTTTACTGTTTTATACACTCCGTTTCTTCGAAATTCTATTCTAAATCACGAAGCCTAATCATTCCCCACAAAAATTTCTTAAAATGTCGCATATTACTCGGTTTTTATAGCACGTACTTCAAACCTTCCAGATTAGGGTTTTCAAATTATGGTTTCAATTTTAAGCACTCTTTTACTATTTTATACACTCCGTTTCTTTGACATTCTATTATAAATGATCGAGCCTGATCAATCCTGACAAAAATTTTGACAAATGTCGAGCGGTACTCGGATTTTTTTTGCACGTGCTTCAACCATCCTAGATTAGGGTTTCGATTATAAGCACTCTGTTGCTGTTTTATTTATGCACTCCGTTTTTTTGAAATTCTTTTATAAATCATTATGCCTGATCATTCCCCACTAAAATTTTGAAAAACGTAGACTGTTACTCAGTTTATTTAGCACATGCTTCAAACGCCCTGGATTAGGGTTTCCAGATTAGGGTTTCAATTTTAAGCAATCGTTTACTGTTTTATACACTCCGTTTCTTCGAAATTCTATTCTAAATCACGAAGCCTAATCATTCCCCACAAAAATTTCTTAAAATGTCGCATATTACTCGGTTTTTATAGCACGTACTTCAAACCTTCCAGATTAGGGTTTTCAAATTATGGTTTCAATTTGAAGCACTCTTTTACTATTTTATACACTCCGTTTCTTTGACATTCTATTATAAATGATCGAGCCTGATCAATCCTGACAAAAATTTTGAAAAATTTCGAGCGGTACTCGGATTTTTTTTGCACGTGCTTCAACCATCCTAGATTAGGGTTTCGATTATAAGCACTCTTTTGCTGTTTTATTTATGCACTCCGTTTTTTCGAAATTCTATTATAAATCATTATGCCTGATCATTCCCCACTAAAATTTTGAAAAACGTAGACTGTTACTCAGTTTATTTAGCACATGCTTAAAACGCCCTGGATTAGGGTTTCAAGATTAGGGTTTCAATTTTAAGCAATCGTTTACTGTTTTATACACTCCGTTTATTCGAAATTCTATTCTAAATCATGAAGCCTAATCATTCCCCACAAAAATTTCTTAAAATGTCGCATATTACTCGGTTTTTATAGCACGTACTTCAAACCTTCCAGATTAGGGTTTTCAAATTATGGTTTCAATTTTAAGCACTCTTTTACTATTTTATACACTCCGTTTCTTTGACATTCTATTATAAATGATCGAGCCTGATCAATCCTGACAAAAATTTTGCAAATGTCGAGCGGTACTCGGATTTTTTTTGCACGTGTTTCAACAATCCTAGATTAGGGTTTCGATTATAAGCACTCTTTTGCTGTTTTATTTATGCACTCCGTTTTTTCGAAATTCTATTATAAATCATTATGCCTGATCATTCCCCACTAAAATTTTGAAAAACGTAGACTGTTACTCAGTTTATTTAGCACATGCTTAAAACGCCCTAGATTAGGGTTTCCAGATTAGGGTTTCAATTTTAAGCAATCGTTTACTGTTTTATGCACTCCGTTTCTTCGAAATTCTATTCTAAATCACGAAGCCTAATCATTCCCCACAAAAAATTCTTAAAATGTCGCATATTACTCGGTTTTTATAGCACGTACTTCAAACCTTCCAGATTAGGGTTTTCAAATTATGGTTTCAATTTTAAACACTCTTTTACTATGTTAGACACTCCGTTTCTTTGACATTCTATTATAAATGATCGAGCCTGATCAATCCTGACAAAAATTTTGACAAATGTCGAGCGGTACTCGGATTTTTTTTGCACGTGCTTAAACCATCCTAGATTAGGGTTTCGATTATAAGCACTCTTTTGCTGTTTTATTTATGCACTCCGTTTTTTCGAAATTCTATTATAAATCATTATGCCTGATCATTCCCCACTAAAATTTTGAAAAACGTAGACTGTTACTCAGTTTATTTAGCACATGCTTAAAACGCCCTGGATTAGGGTTTCAAGATTAGTGTTTCAATTTTAAGCAATCGTTTACTGTTTTATACACTCCGTTTCTTCGAAATTCTATTCTAAATCATGAAGCCTAATCATTCCCCACAAAAATTTCTTAAAATGTCGCATATTACTCGGTTTTTATAGCACGTACTTCAAACCTTCCAGATTAGGGTTTTCAAATTATGGTTTCAATTTTAAGCACTCTTTTACTATTTTATACACTCCGTTTCTTTGACATTCTATTATAAATGATCGAGCCTGATCAATCCTGACAAAAATTTTGACAAATGTCGAGCGGTACTCGGATTTTTTTTGCACGTGCTTCAACCATCCTAGATTAGGGTTTCGATTATAAGCACTCTTTTGCTGTTTTATTTATGCACTCCGTTTTTTCGAAATTCTATTATAAATCATTATGCCTGATCATTCCCCACTAAAATTTTGAAAAACGTAGACTGTTACTCAGTTTATTTAGCACATGCTTAAAACGCCCTGGATTAGGGTTTCAAGATTAGGGTTTCAATTTTAAGCAATCGTTTACTGTTTTATACACTCCGTTTATTCGAAATTCTATTCTAAATCATGAAGCCTAATCATTCCCCACAAAAATTTCTTAAAATGTCGCATATTACTCGGTTTTTATAGCACGTAGTTCAAACCTTCCAGATTAGGGTTTTCAAATTATGGTTTCAATTTTAAGCACTCTTTTACTATTTTATACACTCCGTTTCTTTGACATTCTATTATAAATGATCGAGCCTGATCAATCCTGACAAAAATTTTGACAAATGTAGAGCGGTACTCGGATTTTTTTTGCACGTGCTTCAACCATCCTAGATTAGGGTTTCGATTATAAGCACTCTTTTGCTGTTTTATTTATGCACTCCGTTTTTTCGAAATTCTATTATAAATCATTATGCCTGATCATTCCCCACTAAAATTTTGAAAAACGTAGACTGTTACTCAGTTTATTTAGCACATGCTTCAAACGCCCTGGATTAGGGTTTCTAGATTAGGGTTTCAATTTTAAGCAATCGTTTACTGTTTTATACACTCCGTTTCTTCGAAATTCTATTCTAAATCACGAAGCCTAATCATTCCCCACAAAAATTTCTTAAAATGTCGCATATTACTCGGTTTTTATAGCACGTACTTCAAACCTTCCAGATTAGGGTTTTCAAATTATGGTTTCAATTTTAAACACTCTTTTACTATGTTAGACACTCCGTTTCTTTGACATTCTATTATAAATGATCGAGCCTGATCAATCCTGACAAAAATTTTGACAAATTTCGAGCGGTACTCGGATTTTTTTTGCACGTGCTTCAAACATCCCAGATTAGGGTTTCGATTATAAGCACTCTTTTGCTGTTTTATTTATGCACTCCGTTTTTTCGAAATTCTATTATAAATCATTATGCCTGATCATTCCCCACTAAAATTTTGAAAAACGTAGACTGTTACTCAGTTTATTTAGCACATGCTTAAAACGCCCTGGATTAGGGTTTCAAGATTAGTGTTTCAATTTTAAGCAATCGTTTACTGTTTTATACACTCCGTTTCTTCGAAATTCTATTCTAAATCATGAAGCCTAATCATTCCCCACAAAAATTTCTTAAAATGTCGCATATTACTCGGTTTTTATAGCACGTACTTCAAACCTTCCAGATTAGGGTTTTCAAATTATGGTTTCAATTTTAAGCACTCTTTTACTATTTTATACACTCCGTTTCTTTGACATTCTATTATAAATGATCGAGCCTGATCAATCCTGACAAAAATTTTGACAAATGTCGAGCGGTACTCGGATTTTTTTTGCACGTGCTTCAACCATCCTAGATTAGGGTTTCGATTATAAGCACTCTTTTGCTGTTTTATTTATGCACTCCGTTTTTTCGAAATTCTATTATAAATCATTATGCCTGATCATTCCCCACTAAAATTTTGAAAAACGTAGACTGTTACTCAGTTTATTTAGCACATGCTTCAAACGCCCTGGATTAGGGTTTCTAGATTAGGGTTTCAATTTTAAGCAATCGTTTACTGTTTTATACACTCCGTTTCTTCGAAATTCTATTCTAAATCACGAAGCCTAATCATTCCCCACAAAAATTTCTTAAAATGTCGCATATTACTCGGTTTTTGTAGCACGTACTTCAAATCTTCCATATTAGGGTTTTCAAATTATGGTTTCAATTTTAAGCACTCTTTTACAATGTTATACACTCCGTTTCTTTGACATTCTATTATAAATGATCGAGCCTGATCAATCCTGACAAAAATTTTGAAAAATTTCGAGCGGTACTCGGATTTTTTTTGCACGTGCTTCAACCATCCTAGATTAGGGTTTCGATTATAAGCACTCTGTTGCTGTTTTATTTATGCACTCCGTTTTTTTGAAATTCTTTTATAAATCATTATGCCTGATCATTCCCCACTAAAATTTTGAAAAACGTAGACTGTTACTCAGTTTATTTAGCACATGCTTAAAACGCCCTGGATTAGGGTTTCCAGATTAGGGTTTCAATTTTAAGCAATCGTTTACTGTTTTATACACTCCGTTCTTCGAAATTCTATTCTAAATCATGAAGCCTAATCATTCCCCACAAAAATTTCTTAAAATGTCGCATATTACTCGGTTTTTGTAGCACGTACTTCAAACCTTCCATATTAGGGTTTTCAAATTATGGTTTCAATTTTAAGCACTCTTTTACAATGTTATACACTCCGTTTCTTTGACATTCTATTATAAATGATCGAGCCTGATCAATCCTGACAAAAATTTTGACAAATGTCGAGCGGTACTCGGATTTTTTTTGCACGTGCTTCAAACATCCCAAATTAGGGTTTCGATTATAAGCACTCTTTTGCTGTTTTATTTATGCACTCCGTTTCTTCGAAATTCTATTGTAAATCATTATGCCTGATCATTCCCCACTAAAATTTTAAAAAACGTAGACTGTTACTCAGTTTATTTAGTAAATGCTTCAAACGCCCTGGATTAGGGTTTCCAGATTAGGGTTTCAATTTTAAGCAATCGTTTACTGTTTTATACACTCCGTTCTTCGAAATTCTATTCTAAATCATGAAGCCTAATCATTCCCCACAAAAATTTCTTAAAATGTCGCATATTACTCGGTTTTTGTAGCACGTACTTCAAATCTTCCAGATTAGGGTTTTCAAATTATGGTTTCAATTTTAAGCACTCTTTTACAATGTTATACACTCCGTTTCTTTGACATTCTATTATAAATGATCGAGCCTGATCAATCCTGACAAAAATTTTGACAAATGTCGAGCGGTACTCGGATTTTTTTTGCACGTGCTTCAAACATCCCAGATTAGGGTTTCGATTATAAGCACTCTTTTGCTGTTTTATTTATGCACTCCGTTTCTTCAAAATTCTATTATAAATCATTATGCCTGATCATTCCCCACTAAAATTTTGAAAAACGTAGACTGTTACTCAGTTTATTTAGCACATGCTTAAAACGCCCTGGATTAGGGTTTCAAGATTAGTGTTTCAATTTTAAGCAATCGTTTACTGTTTTATACACTCCTTTTCTTCGAAATTCTATTCTAAATCATGAAGCCTAATCATTCCCCACAAAAATTTCTTAAAATGTCGCATATTACTCGGTTTTTATAGCACGTACTTCAAACCTTCCAGATTAGGGTTTTCAAATTATGGTTTCAATTTTAAGCACTCTTTTACTATTTTATACACTCCGTTTCTTTGACATTCTATTATAAATGATCGAGCCTGATCAATCCTGACAAAAATTTTGACAAATGTCGAGCGGTACTCGGATTTTTTTTGCACGTGCTTCAACCATCCTAGATTAGGGTTTCGATTATAAGCACTCTTTTGCTGTTTTATTTATGCACTCCGTTTTTTCGAAATTCTATTATAAATCATTATGCCTGATCATTCCCCACTAAAATTTTGAAAAACGTAGACTGTTACTCAGTTTATTTAGCACATGCTTAAAACGCCCTGGATTAGGGTTTCAAGATTAGGGTTTCAATTTTAAGCAATCGTTTACTGTTTTATACACTCCGTTTATTCGAAATTCTATTCTAAATCATGAAGCCTAATCATTCCCCACAAAAATTTCTTAAAATGTCGCATATTACTCGGTTTTTATAGCACGTACTTCAAACCTTCCAGATTAGGGTTTTCAAATTATGGTTTCAATTTTAAGCACTCTTTTACTATTTTATACACTCCGTTTCTTTGACATTCTATTATAAATGATCGAGCCTGATCAATCCTGACAAAAATTTTGACAAATGTAGAGCGGTACTCGGATTTTTTTTGCACGTGCTTCAACCATCCTAGATTAGGGTTTCGATTATAAGCACTCTTTTGCTGTTTTATTTATGCACTCCGTTTTTTCGAAATTCTATTATAAATCATTATGCCTGATCATTCCCCACTAAAATTTTGAAAAACGTAGACTGTTACTCAGTTTATTTAGCACATGCTTAAAACGCCCTGGATTAGGGTTTCAAGATTAGGGTTTCAATTTTAAGCAATCGTTTACTGTTTTATACACTCCGTTTATTCGAAATTCTATTCTAAATCATGAAGCCTAATCATTCCCCACAAAAATTTCTTAAAATGTCGCATATTACTCGGTTTTTGTAGCACGTACTTCAAATCTTCCAGATTAGGGTTTTCAAATTATGGTTTCAATTTTAAGCACTCTTTTACAATGTTATACACTCCGTTTCTTTGACATTCTATTATAAATGATCGAGCCTGATCAATCCTGACAAAAATTTTGACAAATGTCGAGCGGTACTCGGATTTTTTTTGCACGTGCTTCAAACATCCCAGATTAGGGTTTCGATTATAAGCACTCTTTTGCTGTTTTATTTATGCACTCCGTTTCTTCAAAATTCTATTATAAATCATTATGCCTGATCATTCCCCACTAAAATTTTGAAAAACGTAGACTGTTACTCAGTTTATTTAGCACATGCTTCAAACGCCCTGGATTAGGGTTTCCAGATTAGGGTTTCAATTTTAAGCAATCGTTTACTGTTTTATACACTCCGTTTCTTCGAAATTCTATTCTAAATCACGAAGCCTAATCATTCCCCACAAAAATTTCTTAAAATGTCGCATATTACTCGGTTTTTATAGCACGTACTTCAAACCTTCCAGATTAGGGTTTTCAAATTATGGTTTCAATTTTAAGCACTCTTTTACTATGTTAGACACTCCGTTTCTTTGACATTCTATTATAAATGATCGAGCCTGATCAATCCTGACAAAAATTTTGACAAATTTCGAGCGGTACTCGGATTTTTTTTGCACGTGCTTCAAACATCCCAGATTAGGGTTTCGATTATAAGCACTCTTTTGCTGTTTTATTTATGCACTCCGTTTTTTCGAAATTCTATTATAAATCATTATGCCTGATCATTCCCCACTAAAATTTTGAAAAACGTAGACTGTTACTCAGTTTATTTAGCACATGCTTAAAACGCCCTGGATTAGGGTTTCAAGATTAGTGTTTCAATTTTAAGCAATCGTTTACTGTTTTATACACTCCGTTTAGTCGAAATTCTATTCTAAATCATGAAGCCTAATCATTCCCCACAAAAATTTCTTAAAATGTCGCATATTACTCGGTTTTTATAGCACGTACTTCAAACCTTCCAGATTAGGGTTTTCAAATTATGGTTTCAATTTTAAGCACTCTTTTACTATTTTATACACTCCGTTTCTTTGACATTCTATTATAAATGATCGAGCCTGATCAATCCTGACAAAAATTTTGACAAATGTCGAGCGGTACTCGGATTTTTTTTGCACGTGCTTCAACCATCCTAGATTAGGGTTTCGATTATAAGCACTCTTTTGCTGTTTTATTTATGCACTCCGTTTTTTCGAAATTCTATTATAAATCATTATGCCTGATCATTCCCCACTAAAATTTTGAAAAACGTAGACTGTTACTCAGTTTATTTAGCACATGCTTCAAACGCCCTGGATTAGGGTTTCCAGATTAGGGTTTCAATTTTAAGCAATCGTTTACTGTTTTATACACTCCGTTTCTTCGAAATTCTATTCTAAATCATGAAGCCTAATCATTCCCCACAAAAATTTCTTAAAATGTCGCATATTACTCGGTTTTTGTAGCACGTACTTCAAATCTTCCAGATTAGGGTTTTCAAATTATGGTTTCAATTTTAAGCACTCTTTTACAATGTTATACACTCCGTTTCTTTGACATTCTATTATAAATGATCGAGCCTGATCAATCCTGACAAAAATTTTGACAAATGTCGAGCGGTACTCGGATTTTTTTTGCACGTGCTTCAAACATCCCAGATTAGGGTTTCGATTATAAGCACTCTTTTGCTGTTTTATTTATGCACTCCGTTTCTTCGAAATTCTATTATAAATCATTATGCCTGATCATTCCCCACTAAAATTTTGAAAAACGTAGACTGTTACTCAGTTTATTTAGCACATGCTTAAAACGCCCTGGATTAGGGTTTCAAGATTAGGGTTTCAATTTTAAGCAATCGTTTACTGTTTTATACACTCCGTTTATTCGAAATTCTATTCTAAATCATGAAGCCTAATCATTCCCCACAAAAATTTCTTAAAATGTCGCATATTACTCGGTTTTTATAGCACGTACTTCAAACCTTCCAGATTAGGGTTTTCAAATTATGGTTTCAATTTTAAACACTCTTTTACTATGTTAGACATTCCGTTTCTTTGACATTCTATTAAAAATGATCGAGCCTGATCAATCCTGACAAAAATTTTGATTAATGTCGAGCGGTACTCGGATTTTTTTTGCACGTGCTTCAAACATCCCAGATTGGGGTTTCGATTATAAGCACTCTTTTGCTGTTTTATTTATGCACTCCGTTTCTTCAAAATTCTATTATAAATCATTATGCCTGATCATTCCCCACTAAAATTTTGAAAAACGTAGACTGTTACTCAGTTTATTTAGCACATGCTTAAAACGCCCTGGATTTGGGTTTCAAGATTAGGGTTTCAATTTTAAGCAATCGTTTACTGTTTTATACACTCCGTTTATTCGAAATTCTATTCTAAATCATGAAGCCTAATCATTCCCCACAAAAATTTCTTAAAATGTCGCATATTACTCGGTTTTTATAGCACGTACTTCAAACCTTCCAGATTAGGGTTTTCAAATTATGGTTTCAATTTGAAGCACTCTTTTACTTTTTTATACACTCCGTTTCTTTGACATTCTATTATAAATGATCGAGCCTGATCAATCCTGACAAAAAATTTGAAAAATTTCGAGCGGTACTCGGATTTTTTTTGCACGTGCTTCAAACATCCCAGATTAGGGTTTCGATTATAAGCACTCTTTTGCTGTTTTATTTATGCACTCCGTTTTTTCGAAATTCTATTATAAATCATTATGCCTGATCATTCCCCACTAAAATTTTGAAAAACGTAGACTGTTACTCAGTTTATTTAGCACATGCTTAAAACGCCCTGGATTAGGGTTTCAAGATTAGTGTTTCAATTTTAAGCAATCGTTTACTGTTTTATACACTCCGTTTAGTCGAAATTCTATTCTAAATCATGAAGCCTAATCATTCCCCACAAAAATTTCTTAAAATGTCGCATATTACTCGGTTTTTATAGCACGTACTTCAAACCTTCCAGATTAGGGTTTTCAAATTATGGTTTCAATTTTAAGCACTCTTTTACTATTTTATACACTCCGTTTCTTTGACATTCTATTATAAATGATCGAGCCTGATCAATCCTGACAAAAATTTTGACAAATGTCGAGCGGTACTCGGATTTTTTTTGCACGTGCTTCAACCATCCTAGATTAGGGTTTCGATTATAAGCACTCTTTTGCTGTTTTATTTATGCACTCCGTTTTTTCGAAATTCTTTTATAAATCATTATGCCTGATCATTCCCCACTAAAATTTTGAAAAACGTAGACTGTTACTCAGTTTATTTAGCACATGCTTCAAACGCCCTGGATTAGGGTTTCCAGATTAGGGTTTCAATTTTAAGCAATCGTTTACTGTTTTATACACTCCGTTTCTTCGAAATTCTATTCTAAATCACGAAGCCTAATCATTCCCCACAAAAATTTCTTAAAATGTCGCATATTACTCGGTTTTTATAGCACGTACTTCAAACCTTCCAGATTAGGGTTTTCAAATTATGGTTTCAATTTTAAACACTCTTTTACTATGTTAGACACTCCGTTTCTTTGACATTCTATTATAAATGATCGAGCCTGATCAATCCTGACAAAAATTTTGACAAATTTCGAGCGGTACTCGGATTTTTTTTGCACGTGCTTCAAACATCCCAGATTAGGGTTTCGATTATAAGCACTCTTTTGCTGTTTTATTTATGCACTCCGTTTTTTCGAAATTCTATTATAAATCATTATGCCTGATCATTCCCCACTAAAATTTTGAAAAACGTAGACTGTTACTCAGTTTATTTAGCACATGCTTAAAACGCCCTGGATTAGGGTTTCAAGATTAGTGTTTCAATTTTAAGCAATCGTTTACTGTTTTATACACTCCGTTTATTCGAAATTCTATTCTAAATCATGAAGCCTAATCATTCCCCACAAAAATTTCTTAAAATGTCGCATATTACTCGGTTTTTATAGCACGTACTTCAAACCTTCCAGATTAGGGTTTTCAAATTATGGTTTCAATTTTAAGCACTCTTTTACTATTTTATACACTCCGTTTCTTTGACATTCTATTATAAATGATCGAGCCTGATCAATCCTGACAAAAATTTTGACAAATGTCGAGCGGTACTCGGATTTTTTTTGCACGTGCTTCAACCATCCTAGATTAGGGTTTCGATTATAAGCACTCTTTTGCTGTTTTATTTATGCACTCCGTTTTTTCGAAATTCTATTATAAATCATTATGCCTGATCATTCCCCACTAAAATTTTGAAAAACGTAGACTGTTACTCAGTTTATTTAGCACATGCTTCAAACGCCCTGGATTAGGGTTTCCAGATTAGGGTTTCAATTTTAAGCAATCGTTTACTGTTTTATACACTCCGTTTCTTCGAAATTCTATTCTAAATCATGAAGCCTAATCATTCCCCACAAAAATTTCTTAAAATGTCGCATATTACTCGGTTTTTGTAGCACGTACTTCAAATCTTCCAGATTAGGGTTGTCAAATTATGGTTTCAATTTTAAGCACTCTTTTACAATGTTATACACTCCGTTTCTTTGACATTCTATTATAAATGATCGAGCCTTATCAATCCTGACAAAAATTTTGACAAATGTCGAGCGGTACTCGGATTTTTTTTGCACGTGCTTCAAACATCCCAGATTAGGGTTTCGATTATAAGCACTCTTTTGCTGTTTTATTTATGCACTCCGTTTCTTCGAAATTCTATTATAAATCATTATGCCTGATCATTCCCCACTAAAATTTTGAAAAACGTAGACTGTTACTCAGTTTATTTAGCACATGCTTAAAACGCCCTGGATTAGGGTTTCAAGATTAGGGTTTCAATTTTAAGCAATCGTTTACTGTTTTATACACTCCGTTTATTCGAAATTCTATTCTAAATCATGAAGCCTAATCATTCCCCACAAAAATTTCTTAAAATGTCGCATATTACTCGGTTTTTATAGCACGTACTTCAAACCTTCCAGATTAGGGTTTTCAAATTATGGTTTCAATTTTAAGCACTCTTTTACTATTTTATACACTCCGTTTCTTTGACATTCTATTATAAATGATCGAGCCTGATCAATCCTGACAAAAATTTTGACAAATGTCGAGCGGTACTCGGATTTTTTTTGCACGTGCTTCAACCATCCTAGATTAGGGTTTCGATTATAAGCACTCTTTTGCTGTTTTATTTATGCACTCCGTTTTTTCGAAATTCTTTTATAAATCATTATGCCTGATCATTCCCCACTAAAATTTTGAAAAACGTAGACTGTTACTCAGTTTATTTAGCACATGCTTCAAACGCCCTGGATTAGGGTTTCCAGATTAGGGTTTCAATTTTAAGCAATCGTTTACTGTTTTATACACTCCGTTTCTTCGAAATTCTATTCTAAATCACGAAGCCTAATCATTCCCCACAAAAATTTCTTAAAATGTCGCATATTACTCGGTTTTTATAGCACGTACTTCAAACCTTCCAGATTAGGGTTTTCAAATTATGGTTTCAATTTTAAACACTCTTTTACTATGTTAGACACTCCGTTTCTTTGACATTCTATTATAAATGATCGAGCCTGATCAATCCTGACAAAAATTTTGACAAATTTCGAGCGGTACTCGGATTTTTTTTGCACGTGCTTCAAACATCCCAGATTAGGGTTTCGATTATAAGCACTCTTTTGCTGTTTTATTTATGCACTCCGTTTTTTCGAAATTCTATTATAAATCATTATGCCTGATCATTCCCCACTAAAATTTTGAAAAACGTAGACTGTTACTCAGTTTATTTAGCACATGCTTAAAACGCCCTGGATTAGGGTTTCAAGATTAGTGTTTCAATTTTAAGCAATCGTTTACTGTTTTATACACTCCGTTTATTCGAAATTCTATTCTAAATCATGAAGCCTAATCATTCCCCACAAAAATTTCTTAAAATGTCGCATATTACTCGGTTTTTATAGCACGTACTTCAAACCTTCCAGATTAGGGTTTTCAAATTATGGTTTCAATTTTAAGCACTCTTTTACTATTTTATACACTCCGTTTCTTTGACATTCTATTATAAATGATCGAGCCTGATCAATCCTGACAAAAATTTTGACAAATGTCGAGCGGTACTCGGATTTTTTTTGCACGTGCTTCAACCATCCTAGATTAGGGTTTCGATTATAAGCACTCTTTTGCTGTTTTATTTATGCACTCCGTTTTTTCGAAATTCTATTATAAATCATTATGCCTGATCATTCCCCACTAAAATTTTGAAAAACGTAGACTGTTACTCAGTTTATTTAGCACATGCTTCAAACGCCCTGGATTAGGGTTTCCAGATTAGGGTTTCAATTTTAAGCAATCGTTTACTGTTTTATACACTCCGTTTCTTCGAAATTCTATTCTAAATCATGAAGCCTAATCATTCCCCACAAAAATTTCTTAAAATGTCGCATATTACTCGGTTTTTGTAGCACGTACTTCAAATCTTCCAGATTAGGGTTGTCAAATTATGGTTTCAATTTTAAGCACTCTTTTACAATGTTATACACTCCGTTTCTTTGACATTCTATTATAAATGATCGAGCCTTATCAATCCTGACAAAAATTTTGACAAATGTCGAGCGGTACTCGGATTTTTTTTGCACGTGCTTCAAACATCCCAGATTAGGGTTTCGATTATAAGCACTCTTTTGCTGTTTTATTTATGCACTCCGTTTCTTCGAAATTCTATTATAAATCATTATGCCTGATCATTCCCCACTAAAATTTTGAAAAACGTAGACTGTTACTCAGTTTATTTAGCACATGCTTAAAACGCCCTGGATTAGGGTTTCAAGATTAGGGTTTCAATTTTAAGCAATCGTTTACTGTTTTATACACTCCGTTTATTCGAAATTCTATTCTAAATCATGAAGCCTAATCATTCCCCACAAAAATTTCTTAAAATGTCGCATATTACTCGGTTTTTATAGCACGTACTTCAAACCTTCCAGATTAGGGTTTTCAAATTATGGTTTCAATTTTAAGCACTCTTTTACTATTTTATACACTCCGTTTCTTTGACATTCTATTATAAATGATCGAGCCTGATCAATCCTGACAAAAATTTTGACAAATGTCGAGCGGTACTCGGATTTTTTTTGCACGTGTTTCAACAATCCTAGATTAGGGTTTCGATTATAAGCACTCTTTTGCTGTTTTATTTATGCACTCCGTTTTTTCGAAATTCTATTATAAATCATTATGCCTGATCATTCCCCACTAAAATTTTGAAAAACGTAGACTGTTACTCAGTTTATTTAGCACATGCTTAAAACGCCCTGGATTAGGGTTTCCAGATTAGGGTTTCAATTTTAAGCAATCGTTTACTGTTTTATACACTCCGTTTCTTCGAAATTCTATTCTAAATCACGAAGCCTAATCATTCCCCACAAAAAATTCTTAAAATGTCGCATATTACTCGGTTTTTATAGCACGTACTTCAAACCTTCCAGATTAGGGTTTCCAAATTATGGTTTCAATTTTAAACACTCTTTTACTATGTTAGACACTCCGTTTCTTTGACATTCTATTATAAATGATCGAGCCTGATCAATCCTGACAAAAATTTTGACAAATTTCGAGCGGTACTCGGATTTTTTTTGCACGTGCTTCAAACATCCCAGATTAGGGTTTCGATTATAAGCACTCTTTTGCTGTTTTATTTATGCACTCCGTTTCTTCGAAATTCTATTATAAATCATTATGCCTGATCATTCCCCACTAAAATTTTAAAAAACGTAGACTGTTACTCAGTTTATTTAGCAAATGCTTCAAACGCCCTGGATTAGGGTTTCCAGATTAGGGTTTCAATTTTAAGCAATCGTTTACTGTTTTATACACTCCGTTTCTTCGAAATTCTATTCTAAATCATGAAGCCTAATCATTCCCCACAAAAATTTCTTAAAATGTCGCATATTACTCGGTTTTTGTAGCACGTACTTCAAATCTTCCATATTAGGGTTTTCAAATTATGGTTTCAATTTTAAGCACTCTTTTACAATGTTATACACTCCGTTTCTTTGACATTCTATTATAAATGATCGAGCCTGATCAATCCTGACAAAAATTTTGAAAAATTTCGAGCGGTACTCGGATTTTTTTTGCACGTGCTTCAACCATCCTAGATTAGGGTTTCGATTATAAGCACTCTGTTGCTGTTTTATTTATGCACTCCGTTTTTTTGAAATTCTTTTATAAATCATTATGCCTGATCATTCCCCACTAAAATTTTGAAAAACGTAGACTGTTACTCAGTTTATTTAGCACATGCTTAAAACGCCCTGGATTAGGGTTTCCAGATTAGGGTTTCAATTTTAAGCAATCGTTTACTGTTTTATACACTCCGTTCTTCGAAATTCTATTCTAAATCATGAAGCCTAATCATTCCCCACAAAAATTTCTTAAAATGTCGCATATTACTCGGTTTTTGTAGCACGTACTTCAAACCTTCCATATTAGGGTTTTCAAATTATGGTTTCAATTTTAAGCACTCTTTTACAATGTTATACACTCCGTTTCTTTGACATTCTATTATAAATGATCGAGCCTGATCAATCCTGACAAAAATTTTGACAAATGTCGAGCGGTACTCGGATTTTTTTTGCACGTGCTTCAAACATCCCAAATTAGGGTTTCGATTATAAGCACTCTTTTGCTGTTTTATTTATGCACTCCGTTTCTTCGAAATTCTATTGTAAATCATTATGCCTGATCATTCCCCACTAAAATTTTAAAAAACGTAGACTGTTACTCAGTTTATTTAGTAAATGCTTCAAACGCCCTGGATTAGGGTTTCCAGATTAGGGTTTCAATTTTAAGCAATCGTTTACTGTTTTATACACTCCGTTCTTCGAAATTCTATTCTAAATCATGAAGCCTAATCATTCCCCACAAAAATTTCTTAAAATGTCGCATATTACTCGGTTTTTGTAGCACGTACTTCAAATCTTCCAGATTAGGGTTTTCAAATTATGGTTTCAATTTTAAGCACTCTTTTACAATGTTATACACTCCGTTTCTTTGACATTCTATTATAAATGATCGAGCCTGATCAATCCTGACAAAAATTTTGACAAATGTCGAGCGGTACTCGGATTTTTTTTGCACGTGCTTCAAACATCCCAGATTAGGGTTTCGATTATAAGCACTCTTTTGCTGTTTTATTTATGCACTCCGTTTCTTCAAAATTCTATTATAAATCATTATGCCTGATCATTCCCCACTAAAATTTTGAAAAACGTAGACTGTTACTCAGTTTATTTAGCACATGCTTAAAACGCCCTGGATTTGGGTTTCAAGATTAGGGTTTCAATTTTAAGCAATCGTTTACTGTTTTATACACTCCGTTTATTCGAAATTCTATTCTAAATCATGAAGCCTAATCATTCCCCACAAAAATTTCTTAAAATGTCGCATATTACTCGGTTTTTATAGCACGTACTTCAAACCTTCCAGATTAGGGTTTTCAAATTATGGTTTCAATTTGAAGCACTCTTTTACTTTTTTATACACTCCGTTTCTTTGACATTCTATTATAAATGATCGAGCCTGATCAATCCTGACAAAAATTTTGAAAAATTTCGAGCGGTACTCGGATTTTTTTTGCACGTGCTTCAACCATCCTAGATTAGGGTTTCGATTATAAGCACTCTTTTGCTGTTTTATTTATGCACTCCGTTTTTTCGAAATTCTTTTATAAATCATTATGCCTGATCATTCCCCACTAAAATTTTGAAAAACGTAGACTGTTACTCAGTTTATTTAGCACATGCTTAAAACGCCCTGGATTAGGGTTTCCAGATTAGGGTTTCAATTTTAAGCAATCGTTTACTGTTTTATACACTCCGTTTCTTCGAAATTCTATTCTAAATCACGAAGCCTAATCATTCCCCACAAAAAATTCTTAAAATGTCGCATATTACTCGGTTTTTATAGCACGTACTTCAAACCTTCCAGATTAGGGTTTTCAAATTATGGTTTCAATTTTAAACACTCTTTTACTATGTTAGACACTCCGTTTCTTTGACATTCTATTATAAATGATCGAGCCTGATCAATCCTGACAAAAATTTTGACAAATTTCGAGCGGTACTCGGATTTTTTTTGCACGTGCTTCAAACATCCCAGATTAGGGTTTCGATTATAAGCACTCTTTTGCTGTTTTATTTATGCACTCCGTTTTTTTGAAATTCTATTATAAATCATTATGCCTGATCATTCCCCACTAAAATTTTGAAAAACGTAGACTGTTACTCAGTTTATTTAGCAAATGCTTCAAACGCCCTGGATTAGGGTTTCCAGATTAGTGTTTCAATTTTAAGCAATCGTTTACTGTTTTATACACTCCGTTTCTTCGAAATTCTATTCTAAATCATGAAGCCTAATCATTCCCCACAAAAATTTCTTAAAATGTCGCATATTACTCGGTTTTTGTAGCACGTACTTCAAACCTTCCATATTAGGGTTTTCAAATTATGGTTTCAATTTTAAGCACTCTTTTACTATTTTATACACTCCGTTTCTTTGACATTCTATTATAAATGATCGAGCCTGATCAATCCTGACAAAAATTTTGAAAAATTTCGAGCGGTACTCGGATTTTTTTTGCACGTGCTTCAACCATCCTAGATTAGGGTTTCGATTATAAGCACTCTTTTGCTGTTTTATTTATGCACTCCGTTTTTTTGAAATTCTTTTATAAATCATTATGCCTGATCATTCCCCACTAAAATTTTGAAAAACGTAGACTGTTACTCAGTTTATTTAGCACATGCTTCAAACGCCCTGGATTAGGGTTTCCAGATTAGGGTTTCAATTTTAAGCAATCGTTTACTGTTTTATACACTCCGTTTCTTCGAAATTCTATTCTAAATCACGAAGCCTAATCATTCCCCACAAAAATTTCTTAAAATGTCGCATATTACTCGGTTTTTATAGCACGTACTTCAAACCTTCCAGATTAGGGTTTTCAAATTATGGTTTCAATTTGAAGCACTCTTTTACTATTTTATACACTCCGTTTCTTTGACATTCTATTATAAATGATCGAGCCTGATCAATCCTGACAAAAATTTTGAAAAATTTCGAGCGGTACTCGGATTTTTTTTGCACGTGCTTCAACCATCCTAGATTAGGGTTTCGATTATAAGCACTCTTTTGCTGTTTTATTTATGCACTCCGTTTTTTCGAAATTCTTTTATAAATCATTATGCCTGATCATTCCCCACTAAAATTTTGAAAAACGTAGACTGTTACTCAGTTTATTTAGCACATGCTTCAAACGCCCTGGATTAGGGTTTCCAGATTAGGGTTTCAATTTTAAGCAATCGTTTACTGTTTTATACACTCCGTTTCTTCGAAATTCTATTCTAAATCACGAAGCCTAATCATTCCCCACAAAAATTTCTTAAAATGTCGCATATTACTCGGTTTTTATAGCACGTACTTCAAACCTTCCAGATTAGGGTTTTCAAATTATGGTTTCAATTTGAAGAACTCTTTTACTTTTTTATACACTCCGTTTCTTTGACATTCTATTATAAATGATCGAGCCTGATCAATCCTGACAAAAATTTTGAAAAATTTCGAGCGGTACTCGGATTTTTTTTGCACGTGCTTCAACCATCCTAGATTAGGGTTTCGATTATAAGCACTCTTTTGCTGTTTTATTTATGCACTCCGTTTTTTCGAAATTCTATTATAAATCATTATGCCTGATCATTCCCCACTAAAATTTTGAAAAACGTAGACTGTTACTCAGTTTATTTAGCACATGCTTAAAACGCCCTGGATTAGGGTTTCCAGATTAGGGTTTCAATTTTAAGCAATCGTTTACTGTTTTATACACTCCGTTTCTTCGAAATTCTATTCTAAATCACGAAGCCTAATCATTCCCCACAAAAAATTCTTAAAATGTCGCATATTACTCGGTTTTTATAGCACGTACTTCAAACCTTCCAGATTAGGGTTTTCAAATTATGGTTTCAATTTTAAACACTCTTTTACTATGTTAGACACTCCGTTTCTTTGACATTCTATTATAAATGATCGAGCCTGATCAATCCTGACAAAAATTTTGACAAATTTCGAGCGGTACTCGGATTTTTTTTGCACGTGCTTCAAACATCCCAGATTAGGGTTTCGATTATAAGCACTCTTTTGCTGTTTTATTTATGCACTCCGTTTCTTCGAAATTCTATTATAAATCATTATGCCTGATCATTCCCCACTAAAATTTTAAAAAACGTAGACTGTTACTCAGTTTATTTAGCAAATGCTTCAAACGCCCTGGATTAGGGTTTCCAGATTAGGGTTTCAATTTTAAGCAATCGTTTACTGTTTTATACACTCCGTTTCTTCGAAATTCTATTCTAAATCATGAAGCCTAATCATTCCCCACAAAAATTTCTTAAAATGTCGCATATTACTCGGTTTTTGTAGCACGTACTTCAAATCTTCCATATTAGGGTTTTCAAATTATGGTTTCAATTTTAAGCACTCTTTTACTATTTTATACACTCCGTTTCTTTGACATTCTATTATAAATGATCGAGCCTGATCAATCCTGACAAAAATTTTGAAAAATTTCGAGCGGTACTCGGATTTTTTTTGCACGTGCTTCAACCATCCTAGATTAGGGTTTCGATTATAAGCACTCTTTTGCTGTTTTATTTATGCACTCCGTTTTTTTGAAATTCTTTTATAAATCATTATGCCTGATCATTCCCCACTAAAATTTTGAAAAACGTAGACTGTTACTCAGTTTATTTAGCACATGCTTAAAACGCCCTGGATTAGGGTTTCAAGATTAGTGTTTCAATTTTAAGCAATCGTTTACTGTTTTATACACTCCGTTTATTCGAAATTCTATTCTAAATCATGAAGCCTAATCATTCCCCACAAAAATTTCTTAAAATGTCGCATATTACTCGGTTTTTATAGCACGTACTTCAAACCTTCCAGATTAGGGTTTTCAAATTATGGTTTCAATTTTAAGCACTCTTTTACTATTTTATACACTCCGTTTCTTTGACATTCTATTATAAATGATCGAGCCTGATCAATCCTGACAAAAATTTTGACAAATGTCGAGCGGTACTCGGATTTTTTTTGCACGTGTTTCAACAATCCTAGATTAGGGTTTCGATTATAAGCACTCTTTTGCTGTTTTATTTATGCACTCCGTTTTTTCGAAATTCTATTATAAATCATTATGCCTGATCATTCCCCACTAAAATTTTGAAAAACGTAGACTGTTACTCAGTTTATTTAGCAAATGCTTAAAACGCCCTGGATTAGGGTTTCCAGATTAGGGTTTCAATTTTAAGCAATCGTTTACTGTTTTATACACTCCGTTTCTTCGAAATTCTATTCTAAATCACGAAGCCTAATCATTCCCCACAAAAATTTCTTAAAATGTCGCATATTACTCGGTTTTTATAGCACGTACTTCAAACCTTCCAGATTAGGGTTTTCAAATTATGGTTTCAATTTTAAACACTCTTTTACTATGTTAGACACTCCGTTTCTTTGACATTCTATTATAAATGATCGAGCCTGATCAATCCTGACAAAAATTTTGACAAATTTCGAGCGGTACTCGGATTTTTTTTGCACGTGCTTCAAACATCCCAGATTAGGGTTTCGATTATAAGCACTCTTTTGCTGTTTTATTTATGCACTCCGTTTTTTTGAAATTCTATTATAAATCATTATGCCTGATCATTCCCCACTAAAATTTTGAAAAACGTAGACTGTTACTCAGTTTATTTAGCAAATGCTTCAAACGCCCTGGATTAGGGTTTCCAGATTAGTGTTTCAATTTTAAGCAATCGTTTACTGTTTTATACACTCCGTTTCTTCGAAATTCTATTCTAAATCATGAAGCCTAATCATTCCCCACAAAAATTTCTTAAAATGTCGCATATTACTCGGTTTTTGTAGCACGTACTTCAAACCTTCCATATTAGGGTTTTCAAATTATGGTTTCAATTTTAAGCACTCTTTTACTATTTTATACACTCCGTTTCTTTGACATTCTATTATAAATGATCGAGCCTGATCAATCCTGACAAAAATTTTGAAAAATTTCGAGCGGTACTCGGATTTTTTTTGCACGTGCTTCAACCATCCTAGATTAGGGTTTCGATTATAAGCACTCTTTTGCTGTTTTATTTATGCACTCCGTTTTTTTGAAATTCTTTTATAAATCATTATGCCTGATCATTCCCCACTAAAATTTTGAAAAACGTAGACTGTTACTCAGTTTATTTAGCACATGCTTCAAACGCCCTGGATTAGGGTTTCCAGATTAGGGTTTCAATTTTAAGCAATCGTTTACTGTTTTATACACTCCGTTTCTTCGAAATTCTATTCTAAATCACGAAGCCTAATCATTCCCCACAAAAATTTCTTAAAATGTCGCATATTACTCGGTTTTTATAGCACGTACTTCAAACCTTCCAGATTAGGGTTTTCAAATTATGGTTTCAATTTGAAGCACTCTTTTACTATTTTATACACTCCGTTTCTTTGACATTCTATTATAAATGATCGAGCCTGATCAATCCTGACAAAAATTTTGAAAAATTTCGAGCGGTACTCGGATTTTTTTTGCACGTGCTTCAACCATCCTAGATTAGGGTTTCGATTATAAGCACTCTTTTGCTGTTTTATTTATGCACTCCGTTTTTTCGAAATTCTTTTATAAATCATTATGCCTGATCATTCCCCACTAAAATTTTGAAAAACGTAGACTGTTACTCAGTTTATTTAGCACATGCTTCAAACGCCCTGGATTAGGGTTTCCAGATTAGGGTTTCAATTTTAAGCAATCGTTTACTGTTTTATACACTCCGTTTCTTCGAAATTCTATTCTAAATCACGAAGCCTAATCATTCCCCACAAAAATTTCTTAAAATGTCGCATATTACTCGGTTTTTATAGCACGTACTTCAAACCTTCCAGATTAGGGTTTTCAAATTATGGTTTCAATTTGAAGAACTCTTTTACTTTTTTATACACTCCGTTTCTTTGACATTCTATTATAAATGATCGAGCCTGATCAATCCTGACAAAAATTTTGAAAAATTTCGAGCGGTACTCGGATTTTTTTTGCACGTGCTTCAACCATCCTAGATTAGGGTTTCGATTATAAGCACTCTTTTGCTGTTTTATTTATGCACTCCGTTTTTTCGAAATTCTTTTATAAATCATTATGCCTGATCATTCCCCACTAAAATTTTGAAAAACGTAGACTGTTACTCAGTTTATTTAGCACATGCTTCAAACGCCCTGGATTAGGGTTTCAAGATTAGGGTTTCAATTTTAAGCAATCGTTTACTATTTTATACACTCCGTTTCTTCGAAATTCTATTCTAAATCACGAAGCCTAATCATTCCCCACAAAAATTTCTTAAAATGTCGCATATTACTCGGTTTTTATAGCACGTACTTCAAACCTTCCAGATTAGGGTTTTCAAATTATGGTTTCAATTTTAAACACTCTTTTACTATGTTTGACACTCCGTTTCTTTGACATTCTATTATAAATGATCGAGCCTGATCAATCCTGACAAAAATTTTGACAAATTTCGAGCGGTACTCGGATTTTTTTTGCACGTGCTTCAAACATCCCAGATTAGGGTTTCGATTATAAGCACTCTTTTGCTGTTTTATTTATGCACTCCGTTTCTTCGAAATTCTATTATAAATCATTATGCCTGATCATTCCCCACTAAAATTTTAAAAAACGTAGACTGTTACTCAGTTTATTTAGTAAATGCTTCAAACGCCCTGGATTAGGGTTTCCAGATTAGGGTTTCAATTTTAAGCAATCGTTTACTGTTTTATACACTCCGTTCTTCGAAATTCTATTCTAAATCATGAAGCCTAATCATTCCCCACAAAAATTTCTTAAAATGTCGCATATTACTCGGTTTTTGTAGCACGTACTTCAAATCTTCCAGATTAGGGTTTTCAAATTATGGTTTCAATTTTAAGCACTCTTTTACAATGTTATACACTCCGTTTCTTTGACATTCTATTATAAATGATCGAGCCTGATCAATCCTGACAAAAATTTTGACAAATGTCGAGCGGTACTCGGATTTTTTTTGCACGTGCTTCAAACATCCCAGATTAGGGTTTCGATTATAAGCACTCTTTTGCTGTTTTATTTATGCACTCCGTTTCTTCAAAATTCTATTATAAATCATTATGCCTGATCATTCCCCACTAAAATTTTGAAAAACGTAGACTGTTACTCAGTTTATTTAGCACATGCTTAAAACGCCCTGGATTTGGGTTTCAAGATTAGGGTTTCAATTTTAAGCAATCGTTTACTGTTTTATACACTCCGTTTATTCGAAATTCTATTCTAAATCATGAAGCCTAATCATTCCCCACAAAAATTTCTTAAAATGTCGCATATTACTCGGTTTTTATAGCACGTACTTCAAACCTTCCAGATTAGGGTTTTCAAATTATGGTTTCAATTTGAAGCACTCTTTTACTTTTTTATACACTCCGTTTCTTTGACATTCTATTATAAATGATCGAGCCTGATCAATCCTGACAAAAATTTTGAAAAATTTCGAGCGGTACTCGGATTTTTTTTGCACGTGCTTCAACCATCCTAGATTAGGGTTTCGATTATAAGCACTCTTTTGCTGTTTTATTTATGCACTCCGTTTTTTCGAAATTCTTTTATAAATCATTATGCCTGATCATTCCCCACTAAAATTTTGAAAAACGTAGACTGTTACTCAGTTTATTTAGCACATGCTTCAAACGCCCTGGATTAGGGTTTCCAGATTAGGGTTTCAATTTTAAGCAATCGTTTACTGTTTTATACACTCCGTTTCTTCGAAATTCTATTCTAAATCACGAAGCCTAATCATTCCCCACAAAAATTTCTTAAAATGTCGCATATTACTCGGTTTTTATAGCACGTACTTCAAACCTTCCAGATTAGGGTTTTCAAATTATGGTTTCAATTTTAAACACTCTTTTACTATGTTAGACACTCCGTTTCTTTGACATTCTATTATAGATGATCGACCTGATCAATCCTGACAAAAATTTTGACAAATTTCAAGCGGTACTCGGATTTTTTTTGCACGTGCTTCAAACATCCCAGATTAGGGTTTCGATTATAAGCACTCTTTTGCTGTTTTATTTATGCACTCCGTTTTTTCGAAATTCTATTATAAATCATTATGCCTGATCATTCCCCACTAAAATTTTGAAAAACGTAGACTGTTACTCAGTTTATTTAGCACATGCTTCAAACGCCCTGGATTAGGGTTTCCAGATTAGGGTTTCAATTTTAAGCAATCGTTTACTGTTTTATACACTCTGTTTCTTTGAAATTCTATTCTAAATCACGAATCCTAATCATTCCCCACAAAAATTTCTTAAAATGTCGCATATTACTCGGTTTTTATAGCACGTACTTCAAACCTTCCAGATTAGGGTTTTCAAATTATGGTTTCAATTTTAAACACTCTTTTACTATGTTAGACATTCCGTTTCTTTGACATTCTATTAAAAATGATCGAGCCTGATCAATCCTGACAAAAATTTTGATTAATGTCGAGCGGTACTCGGATTTTTTTTGCACGTGCTTCAAACATCCCAGATTAGGGTTTCGATTATAAGCACTCTTTTGCTGTTTTATTTATGCACTCCGTTTCTTCGAAATTCTATTATAAATCATTATGCCTGATCATTCCCCACTAAAATTTTAAAAAACGTAGACTGTTACTCAGTTTATTTAGCACATGCTTCAAACGCCCTGGATTAGGGTTTCCAGATTAGGGTTTCAATTTTAAGCAATCGTTTACTGTTTTATACACTCCGTTTCTTCGAAATTCTATTCTAAATCACGAAGCCTAATCATTCCCCACAAAAATTTCTTAAAATGTCGCATATTACTCGGTTTTTATAGCACGTACTTCAAACCTTCCAGATTAGGGTTTTCAAATTATGGTTTCAATTTTAAGCACTCTTTTACAATGTTATACACTCCGTTTCTTTGACATTCTATTATAAATGATCGAGCCTGATCAATCCTGACAAAATTTTTGACAAATGTCGAGCGGTACTCGGATTTTTTTTGCACGTGCTTCAAACATCCCAGATTAGGGTTTCGATTATAAGCACTCTTTTGCTGTTTTATTTATGCACTCCGTTTCTTCGAAATTCTATTATAAATCATTATGCCTGATCATTCCCCACTAAAATTTTGAAAAACGTAGACTGTTACTCAGTTTATTTAGCACATGCTTAAAACGCCCTGGATTAGGGTTTCAAGATTAGGGTTTCAATTTTAAGCAATCGTTTACTGTTTTATACACTCCGTTTATTCGAAATTCTATTCTAAATCATGAAGCCTAATCATTCCCCACAAAAATTTCTTAAAATGTCGCATATTACTCGGTTTTTATAGCACGTACTTCAAACCTTCCAGATTAGGGTTTTCAAATTATAGTTTCAATTTTAAGCACTCTTTTACTATTTTATACACTCCGTTTCTTTGACATTCTATTATAAATGATCGAGCCTGATCAATCCTGACAAAAATTTTGACAAATGTCGAGCGGTACTCGGATTTTTTTTGCACGTGCTTCAAACATCCCAGATTAGGGTTTCGATTATAAGCACTCTTTTGCTGTTTTATTTATGCACTCCGTTTCTTCGAAATTCTATTATAAATCATTATGCCTGATCATTCCCCACTAAAATTTTGAAAAACGTAGACTGTTACTCAGTTTATTTAGCACATGCTTAAAACGCCCTGGATTAGGGTTTCAAGATTAGGGTTTCAATTTTAAGCAATCGTTTACTGTTTTATACACTCCGTTTATTCGAAATTCTATTCTAAATCATGAAGCCTAATCATTCCCCACAAAAATTTCTTAAAATGTCGCATATTACTCGGTTTTTATAGCACGTACTTCAAACCTTCCAGATTAGGGTTATCAAATTATGGTTTCAATTTTAAGCACTCTTTTACTATTTTATACACTCCGTTTCTTTGACATTCTATTATAAATGATCGAGCCTGATCAATCCTGACAAAAATTTTGACAAATGTCGAGCGGTACTTGGATTTTTTTTGCACGTGCTTCAACAATCCTAGATTAGGGTTTCGATTATAAGCACTCTTTTGCTGTTTTATTTATGCACTCCGTTTTTTCGAAATTCTATTATAAATCATTATGCCTGATCATTCCCCACTAAAATTTTGAAAAACGTAGACTGTTACTCAGTTTATTTAGCACATGCTTAAAACGCCCTGGATTAGGGTTTCCAGATTAGGGTTTCAATTTTAAGCAATCGTTTACTGTTTTATACACTCCGTTTATTCGAAATTCTATTCTAAATCATGAAGCCTAATCATTCCCCACAAAAATTTCTTAAAATGTCGCATATTACTCGGTTTTTATAGCACGTACTTCAAACCTTCCAGATTAGGGTTATCAAATTATGGTTTCAATTTTAAGCACTCTTTTACTATTTTATACACTCCGTTTCTTTGACATTCTATTATAAATGATCGAGCCTGATCAATCCTGACAAAAATTTTGACAAATGTCGAGCGGTACTTGGATTTTTTTTGCACGTGCTTCAACAATCCTAGATTAGGGTTTCGATTATAAGCACTCTTTTGCTGTTTTATTTATGCACTCCGTTTTTTCGAAATTCTATTATAAATCATTATGCCTGATCATTCCCCACTAAAATTTTGAAAAACGTAGACTGTTACTCAGTTTATTTAGCACATGCTTAAAACGCCCTGGATTAGGGTTTCCAGATTAGGGTTTCAATTTTAAGCAATCGTTTACTGTTTTATACACTCCGTTTCTTCGAAATTCTATTCTAAATCACGAAGCCTAATCATTCCCCACAAAAAATTCTTAAAATGTCGCATATTACTCGGTTTTTATAGCACGTACTTCAAACCTTCCAGATTAGGGTTTTCAAATTATGGTTTCAATTTTAAACACTCTTTTACTATGTTAGACACTCCGTTTCTTTGACATTCTATTATAAATGATCGAGCCTGATCAATCCTGACAAAAATTTTGACAAATTTCGAGCGGTACTCGGATTTTTTTTGCACGTGCTTCAAACATCCCAGATTAGGGTTTCGATTATAAGCACTCTTTTGCTGTTTTATTTATGCACTCCGTTTTTTCGAAATTCTATTATAAATCATTATGCCTGATCATTCCCCACTAAAATTTTGAAAAACGTAGACTGTTACTCAGTTTATTTAGCACATGCTTAAAACGCCCTGGATTAGGGTTTCAAGATTAGGGTTTCAATTTTAAGCAATCGTTTACTGTTTTATACACTCCGTTTATTCGAAATTCTATTCTAAATCATGAAGCCTAATCATTCCCCACAAAAATTTCTTAAAATGTCGCATATTACTCGGTTTTTATAGCACGTACTTCAAACCTTCCAGATTAGGGTTTTCAAATTATGGTTTCAATTTTAAGCACTCTTTTACTATTTTATACACTCCGTTTCTTTGACATTCTATTATAAATGATCGAGCCTGATCAATCCTGACAAAAATTTTGACAAATGTCGAGCGGTACTCGGATTTTTTTTGCACGTGCTTCAAACATCCCAGATTAGGGTTTCGATTATAAGCACTCTTTTGCTGTTTTATTTATGCACTCCGTTTCTTCGAAATTCTATTATAAATCATTATGCCTGATCATTCCCCACTAAAATTTTGAAAAACGTAGACTGTTACTCAGTTTATTTAGCACATGCTTAAAACGCCCTGGATTAGGGTTTCAAGATTAGGGTTTCAATTTTAAGCAATCGTTTACTGTTTTATACACTCCGTTTATTCGAAATTCTATTCTAAATCATGAAGCCTAATCATTCCCCACAAAATTTTTTTAAAATGTCGCATATTACTCGGTTTTTATAGCACGTACTTCAAACCTTCCAGATTAGGGTTATCAAATTATGGTTTCAATTTTAAGCACTCTTTTACTATTTTATACACTCCGTTTCTTTGACATTCTATTATAAATGATCGAGCCTGATCAATCCTGACAAAAATTTTGACAAATGTCGAGCGGTACTCGGATTTTTTTTGCACGTGCTTCAACAATCCTAGATTAGGGTTTCGATTATAAGCACTCTTTTGCTGTATTATTTATGCACTCCGTTTTTTCGAAATTCTATTATAAATCATTATGCCTGATCATTCCCCACTAAAATTTTGAAAAACGTAGACTGTTACTCAGTTTATTTAGCACATGCTTAAAACGCCCTGGATTAGGGTTTCCAGATTAGGGTTTCAATTTTAAGCAATCGTTTACTGTTTTATACACTCCGTTTCTTCGAAATTCTATTCTAAATCACGAAGCCTAATCATTCCCCACAAAAAATTCTTAAAATGTCGCATATTACTCGGTTTTTATAGCACGTACTTCAAACCTTCCAGATTAGGGTTTTCAAATTATGGTTTCAATTTTAAACACTCTTTTACTATGTTAGACACTCCGTTTCTTTGACATTCTATTATAAATGATCGAGCCTGATCAATCTTGACAAAAATTTTGACAAATTTCGAGCGGTACTCGGATTTTTTTTGCACATGCTTCAACCATCCCAGATTAGGGTTTCGATTATAAGCACTCTTTTGCTGTTTTATTTATGCACTCCGTTTTTTCGAAATTCTATTATAAATCATTATGCCTGATCATTCCCCACTAAAATTTTGAAAAACGTAGACTGTTACTCAGTTTATTTAGCACATGCTTCAAACGCTCTAGATTAGGGTTTCCAGATTAGGGTTTCAATTTTAAGCAATCGTTTATTGTTTTATACACTCCGTTTATTCGAAATTCTATTCTAAATCATGAAGCCTAATCATTCCCCACAAAAATTTCTTAAAATGTCGCATATTACTCGGTTTTTATAGCACGTACTTCAAACCTTCCAGATTAGGGTTTTCAAATTATGGTTTCAATTTGAAGCACTCTTTTACTTTTTTATACACTCCGTTTCTTTGACATTCTATTATAAATGATCGAGCCTGATCAATCCTGACAAAAATTTTGAAAAATTTCGAGCGGTACTCGGATTTTTTTTGCACGTGCTTCAACCATCCTAGATTAGGGTTTCGATTATAAGCACTCTTTTGCTGTTTTATTTATGCACTCCGTTTTTTCGAAATTCTATTATAAATCATTATGCCTGATCATTCCCCACTAAAATTTTGAAAAACGTAGACTGTTACTCAGTTTATTTAGCACATGCTTCAAACGCCCTGGATTAGGGTTTCCAGATTAGGGTTTCAATTTTAAGCAATCGTTTACTGTTTTATACACTCCGTTTCTTCGAAATTCTATTCTAAATCACGAAGCCTAATCATTCCCCACAAAAATTTCTTAAAATGTCGCATATTACTCGGTTTTTATAGCACGTACTTCAAACCTTCCAGATTAGGGTTTTCAAATTATGGTTTCAATTTTAAACACTCTTTTACTATGTTAGACACTCCGTTTCTTTGACATTCTATTATAAATGATCGAGCCTGATCAATCCTGACAAAAATTTTGACAAATTTCGAGCGGTACTCGGATTTTTTTTGCACGTGCTTCAACCATCCCAGATTAGGGTTTCGATTATAAGCACTCTTTTGCTGTTTTATTTATGCACTCCGTTTTTTCGAAATTCTATTATAAATCATTATGCCTGATCATTCCCCACTAAAATTTTGAAAAACGTAGACTGTTACTCAGTTTATTTAGCACATGCTTCAAACGCCCTGGATTAGGGTTTCCAGATTAGGGTTTCAATTTTAAGCAATCGTTTACTGTTTTATACACTCCGTTTCTTTGAAATTCTATTCTAAATCACGAATCCTAATCATTCCCCACAAAAATTTCTTAAAATGTCGCATATTACTCGGTTTTTATAGCACGTACTTCAAACCTTCCAGATTAGGGTTTTCAAATTATGGTTTCAATTTTAAACACTCTTTTACTATGTTAGACATTCCGTTTCTTTGACATTCTATTAAAAATGATCGAGCCTGATCAATCCTGACAAAAATTTTGATTAATGTCGAGCGGTACTCGGATTTTTTTTGCACGTGCTTCAAACATCCCAGATTAGGGTTTCGATTATAAGCACTCTTTTGCTGTTTTATTTATGCACTCCGTTTCTTCGAAATTCTATTATAAATAATTATGCCTGATCATTCCCCACTAAAATTTTGAAAAACGTAGACTGTTACTCAGTTTATTTAGCACATGCTTCAAACGCCTTGGCTTAGGATTTCCAGATGAGGGTTTCAATTTTAAGCAATCGTTTACTGTTTTATACACTCCGTTTCTTCGAAATTCTATTCTAAATCATGAAGCCTAATCATTCCCCACAAAAATTTCTTAAAATGTCGCATATTACTTGGTTTTTATAGCACGTACTTCAAATCTTCCAGATTAGGGTTTTCAAATTATAGTTTCAATTTTAAGCACTCTTTTACTATGTTAGACACTCCGTTTCTTTGACCTTCTATTATAAATGATCGAACCTGATCAATCCTGACAAAAATTTTGAGAAATGTCGAGCGGTACTCGGATTTTTTTTGCACGTGCTTCAAACATCCCAGATTAGGGTTTCGATTATAAGCACTCTTTTGCTGTTTTATTTATGCACTCCAATTCTTCAAAATTCTATTATAAATCATTATGCCTGATCATTCCCCACTAAAATTTTAAAAAACGTAGACTGTTACTCAGTTTATTTAGCACATGCTTCAAACACCCTGGATTAGGGTTTCCAGATTAGGGTTTCAATTTTAAGCAATCGTTTACTGTTTTATACACTCCGTTTCTTCGAAATACTATTCTAAATCATGAAGCCTAATCATTCCCAACAAAAATTTCTTAAAATGTCGCATATTACTCGGTTTTTATAGCACGTACTTCAAACCTTCCAGAATAGGGTTTTCAAATTATGGTTTCAATTTTAAGCACTCTTTTACAATGTTATACACTCCGTTTCTTTGACATTCTATTATAAATGATCGAGCCTGATCAATCCTGACAAAAATTTTGACAAATTTCGAGCGGTACTCGGATTTTTTTTGCACGTGCTTCAAACATCCCAGATTAGGGTTTCGATTATAAGCACTCTTTTGTTGTTTTATTTATGCACTCCGTTTCTTCGAAATTCTATTATAAATCATTATGCCTGATCATTCCCCACTAAAATTTGAAAAAACGTAGACTGTTACTCAGTTTATTTAGCAAATGCTTCAAACGCCCTGGATTAGGGTTTCCAGATTAGGGTTTAAATTTTAAGCACTCGTTTACTGTTTTATACACTCCGTTTCTTCGAAATTCTATTCTAAATCATGAAGCCTAATCATTCCCCACAAAAATTTCTTAAAATGTCGCATATTACTCGGTTTTTATAGCACGTACTTCAAACCTTCCAGATTAGGGTTTTCAAATTATGGTTTCAATTTTAAGCACTCTTTTACTATTTTATACACTCTGTTTCTTTGACATTCTTTTATAAATGATCGAGCCTGATCAATCTTGACAAAAATTTTGACAAATTTCGAGCGGTACTCGGATTTTTTTTGCACGTGCTTCAACCATCCTAGATTAGGGTTTCGATTATAAGCACTCTTTTGCTGTTTTATTTATGCACTCCGTTTTTTCGAAATTCTATTATAAATCATTATGCCTGATCATTCCCCACTAAAATTTTGAAAAACGTAGACTGTTACTCAGTTTATTTAGCACATGCTTCAAACGCCCTGGATTAGGGTTTCCAGATTAGGGTTTCAATTTTAAGCAATCGTTTACTGTTTTATACACTCTGTTTCTTTGAAATTCTATTCTAAATCACGAATCCTAATCATTCCCCACAAAAATTTCTTAAAATGTCGCATATTACTCGGTTTTTATAGCACGTACTTCAAACCTTCCAGATTAGGGTTTTCAAATTATGGTTTCAATTTTAAACACTCTTTTACTATGTTAGACATTCCGTTTCTTTGACATTCTATTAAAAATGATCGAGCCTGATCAATCCTGACAAAAATTTTGATTAATGTCGAGCGGTACTCGGATTTTTTTTGCACGTGCTTCAAACATCCCAGATTAGGGTTTCGATTATAAGCACTCTTTTGCTGTTTTATTTATGCACTCCGTTTCTTCGAAATTCTATTATAAATCATTATGCCTGATCATTCCCCACTAAAATTTTGAAAAACGTAGACTGTTACTCAGTTTATTTAGCACATGCTTCAAACGCCCTGGCTTAGGGTTTCCAGATTAGGGTTTCAATTTTAAGCAATCGTTTACTGTTTTATACACTCCGTTTCTTCGAAATTCTATTCTAAATCATGAAGCCTAATCATTCCCCACAAAAATTTCTTAAAATGTCGCATATTACTCGGTTTTTATAGCACGTACTTCAAATCTTCCAGATTAGGGTTTTCAAATTATAGTTTCAATTTTAAGCACTCTTTTACTATGTTAGACACTCCGTTTCTTTGACCTTCTATTATAAATGATCGAACCTGATCAATCCTGACAAAAATTTTGAGAAATGTCGAGCGGTACTCGGATTTTTTTTGCACGTGCTTCAAACATCCCAGATTAGGGTTTCGATTATAAGCACTCTTTTGCTGTTTTATTTATGCACTCCGTTTCGTCAAAATTCTATTATAAATCATTATGCCTGATCATTCCCCACTAAAATTTTAAAAAACGTAGACTGTTACTCAGTTTATTTAGCACATGCTTCAAACACCCTGGATTAGGGTTTCAATTTTAAGCAATCGTTTACTGTTTTATACACTCCGTTTCTTCGAAATTCTATTCTAAATCATGAAGCCTAATCATTCCCCACAAAAATTTCTTAAAATGTCGCATATTACTCGGTTTTTATAGCACGTACTTCAAATCTTCCAGATTAGGGTTTTCAAATTATAGTTTCAATTTTAAGCACTCTTTTACTATGTTAGACACTCCGTTTCTTTGACCTTCTATTATAAATGATCGAACCTGATCAATCCTGACAAAAATTTTGAGAAATGTCGAGCGGTACTCGGATTTTTTTTGCACGTGCTTCAAACATCCCAGATTAGGGTTTCGATTATAAGCACTCTTTTGCTGTTTTATTTATGCACTCCGTTTCGTCAAAATTCTATTATAAATCATTATGCCTGATCATTCCCCACTAAAATTTTAAAAAACGTAGACTGTTACTCAGTTTATTTAGCACATGCTTCAAACACCCTGGATTAGGGTTTCAATTTTAAGCAATCGTTTACTGTTTTATACACTCCGTTTCTTCGAAATTCTATTCTAAATCATGAAGCCTAATCATTCCCCACAAAAATTTCTTAAAATGTCGCATATTACTCGGTTTTTATAGCACGTACTTCAAATCTTCCAGATTAGGGTTTTCAAATTATAGTTTCAATTTTAAGCACTCTTTTACTATGTTAGACACTCCGTTTCTTTGACCTTCTATTATAAATGATCGAACCTGATCAATCCTGACAAAAATTTTGAGAAATGTCGAGCGGTACTCGGATTTTTTTTGCACGTGCTTCAAACATCCCAGATTAGGGTTTCGATTATAAGCACTCTTTTGCTGTTTTATTTATGCACTCCGTTTCTTCGAAATTCTATTATAAATCATTATGCCTGATCATTCCCCACTAAAATTTTGAAAAACGTAGACTGTTACTCAGTTTATTTAGCAAATGCTTCAAACGCCCTGGATTAGGGTTTCCAGATTAGGGTTTCAATTTTAAGCAATCGTTTACTGTTTTATACACTCCGTTTCTTCGAAATTCTATTCTAAATCATGAAGCCTAATCATTCCCCACAAAAATTTCTTAAAATGTCGCATATTACTCGGTTTTTATAGCACGTACTTCAAACCTTCCAGATTAGGGTTTTCAAATTATGGTTTCAATTTTAAGCACTCTTTTACAATGTTATACACTCCGTTTCTTTGACATTCTATTATAAATGATCGAGCCTGATCAATCCTGACAAAAATTTTGACAAATTTCGAGCGGTACTCGGATTTTTTTTGCACGTGCTTCAAACATCCCAGATTAGGGTTTCGATTGTAAGCACTCTTTTGTTGTTTTATTTATGCACTCCGTTTCTTCGAAATTCTATTATAAATCATTATGCCTGATCATTCCCCACTAAAATTTGAAAAAACGTAGACTGTTACTCAGTTTATTTAGCAAATGCTTCAAACGCCCTGGATTAGGGTTTCCAGATTAGGGTTTCAATTTTAAGCACTCGTTTACTGTTTTATACACTCCGTTTATTCGAAATTCTATTCTAAATCATGAAGCCTAATCATTCCCCACAAAAATTTCTTAAAATGTCGCATATTACTCGGTTTTTATAGCACGTACTTCAAACCTTCCAGATTAAGGTTTTCAAATTATGGTTTCAATTTTAAGCACTCTTTTACTATTTTATACACTCTGTTTCTTTGACATTTAATTATAAATGATCGAGCCTGATCAATCTTGACAAAAATTTTGACAAATTTCGAGCGGTACTCGGATTTTGTTTGCACGTGCTTCAACCATCCTAGATTAGGGTTTCGATTATAAGCACTATTTTGCTGTTTTATTTATGCACTCCGTTTTTTCGAAATTCTATTATAAATCATTATGCCTGATCATTCCCCACTAAAATTTTGAAAAACGTAGACTGTTACTCAGTTTATTTAGCACATGCTTCAAACGCCCTGGATTAGGGTTTCCAGATTAGGGTTTCAATTTTAAGCAATCGTTTACTGTTTTATACACTCCGTTTATTCGAAATTCTATTCTAAATCATGAAGCCTAATCATTCCCCACAAAAATTTCTGAAAATGTCGCATATTACTCGGTTTTTATAGCTCGTACTTCAAACCTTCCAGATTAGGGTTTTCAAATTATGGTTTCAATTTTAAGCACTCTTTTACAATGTTATACACTCCGTTTCTTTGACATTCTATTATAAATGATCGAGCCTGATCAATCCTGACAAAAATTTTGACAAATGTCGAGCGGTACTCTGATTTTTTTTGCACGTGCTTCAAACATCCCAGATTAGGGTTTCGATTATAAGCACTCTTTTGCTGTTTTATTTATGCACTCCGTTTCTTCGAAATTCTATTATAAATCATTCTGCCTGATCATTCCCCACTAAAATTTTAAAAAACGTAGACTGTTACTCAGTTTATTTAGCACATGCTTCAAACGCCCTGGCTTAGGGTTTCCAGATTAGGGTTTCAATTTTAAGCAATCGTTTACTCTCCGTTTCTTCGAAATTCTATTCTAAATCATGAAGCCTAATCATTCCCCACAAAAATTTCTTAAAATGTCGCATATTACTCGGTTTTTATAGCACGTACTTCAAATCTTCCAGATTAGGGTTTTCAAATTATAGTTTCAATTTTAAGCACTCTTTTACTATGTTAGACACTCCGTTTCTTTGACCTTCTATTAAAAATGATCGAGCCTGATCAATCCTGACAAAAATTTTGATTAATGTCGAGCGGTACTCGGATTTTTTTTGCACGTGCTTCAAACATCCCAGATTAGGGTTTCGATTATAAGCACTCTTTTGCTGTTTTATTTATGCACTCCGTTTCTTCGAAATTCTATTATAAATCATTATGCCTGATCATTCCCCACTAAAATTTTAAAAAACGTAGACTGTTACTCAGTTTATTTAGCACATGCTTCAAACGCCCTGGATTAGGGTTTCCAGATTAGGGTTTCAATTTTAAGCAATCGTTTACTGTTTTATACACTCTGTTTCTTTGAAATTCTATTCTAAATCACGAATCCTAATCATTCCCCACAAAAATTTCTTAAAATGTCGCATATTACTCGGTTTTTATAGCACGTACTTCAAACCTTCCAGATTAGGGTTTTCAAATTATGGTTTCAATTTTAAACACTCTTTTACTATGTTAGACATTCCGTTTCTTTGACATTCTATTAAAAATGATCGAGCCTGATCAATCCTGACAAAAATTTTGATTAATGTCGAGCGGTACTCGGATTTTTTTTGCACGTGCTTCAAACATCCCAGATTAGGGTTTCGATTATAAGCACTCTTTTGCTGTTTTATTTATGCACTCCGTTTCTTCGAAATTCTATTATAAATCATTATGCCTGATCATTCCCCACTAAAATTTTAAAAAACGTAGACTGTTACTCAGTTTATTTAGCACATGCTTCAAACGCCCTGGATTAGGGTTTCCAGATTAGGGTTTCAATTTTAAGCAATCGTTTACTGTTTTATACACTCCATTTCTTCGAAATTCTATTCTAAATCATGCAGCCTAATCATTCCCCACAAAAATTTCTTAAAATGTCGCATATTACTCGGTTTTTATAGCACGTACTTCAAACCTTCCAGATTAGGGTTTTCAAATTATGGTTTCAATTTTAAGCACTCTTTTACTATTTTATACACTCTGTTTCTTTGACATTCTATTATAAATGATCGAGCCTGATCAATCTTGACAAAAATTTTGACAAATTTCGAGCGGTACTCGGATTTTTTTTGCACGTGCTTCAACCATCCTAGATTAGGGTTTCGATTATAAGCACTCTTTTGCTGTTTTATTTATGCACTCCGTTTTTTCGAAATTCTATTATAAATCATTATGCCTGATCATTCCCCACTAAAATTTTAAAAAACGTAGACTGTTACTCAGTTTATTTAGCACATGCTTCAAACGCCCTGGATTACGGTTTCCAGATTAGGGTTTCAATTTTAAGCAATCGTTTACTGTTTTATACACTCTGTTTCTTTGAAATTCTATTCTAAATCACGAATCCTAATCATTCCCCACAAAAATTTCTTAAAATGTCGCATATTACTCGGTTTTTATAGCACGTACTTCAAACCTTCCAGATTAGGGTTTTCAAATTATGGTTTGAATTTTAAACACTCTTTTACTATGTTAGACATTCCGTTTCTTTGACATTCTATTAAAAATGATCGAGCCTGATCAATCCTGACAAAAATTTTGATTAATGTCGAGCGGTACTCGGATTTTTTTTGCACGTGCTTCAAACATCCCAGATTAGGGTTTCGATTATAAGCACTCTTTTGCTGTTTTATTTATGCACTCCGTTTCTTCGAAATTCTATTATAAATCATTATGCCTGATCATTCCCCACTAAAATTTTGAAAAACGTAGACTGTTACTCAGTTTATTTAGCACATGCTTCAAACGCCCTGGCTTAGGGTTTCCAGATTAGGGTTTCAATTTTAAGCAATCGTTTACTGTTTTATACACTCCGTTTCTTCGAAATTCTATTCTAAATCATGAAGCCTAATCATTCCCCACAAAAATTTCTTAAAATGTCGCATATTACTCGGTTTTTATAGCACGTACTTCAAATCTTCCAGATTAGGGTTTTCAAATTATAGTTTCAATTTTAAGCACTCTTTTACTATGTTAGACACTCCGTTTCTTTGACCTTCTATTATAAATGATCGAACCTGATCAATCCTGACAAAAATTTTGAGAAATGTCGAGCGGTACTCGGATTTTTTTTGCACGTGCTTCAAACATCCCAGATTAGGGTTTCGATTATAAGCACTCTTTTGCTGTTTTATTTATGCACTCCGTTTCGTCAAAATTCTATTATAAATCATTATGCCTGATCATTCCCCACTAAAATTTTAAAAAACGTAGACTGTTACTCAGTTTATTTAGCACATGCTTCAAACACCCTGGATTAGGGTTTCCAGATTAGGGTTTCAATTTTAAGCAATCGTTTACTGTTTTATACACTCCGTTTCTTCGAAATTCTATTCTAAATCATGAAGCCTAATCATTCCCCACAAAAATTTCTTAAAATGTCGCATATTACTCGGTTTTTATAGCACGTACTTCAAACCTTCCAGATTAGGGTTTTCAAATTATGGTTTCAATTTTAAGCACTCTTTTACAATGTTATACACTCCGTTTCTTTGACATTCTATTATAAATGATCGAGCCTGATCAATCCTGACAAAAATTTTGACAAATTTCGAGCGGTACTCGGATTTTTTTTGCACGTGCTTCAAACATCCCAGATTAGGGTTTCGATTATAAGCACTCTTTTGTTGTTTTATTTATGCACTCCGTTTCTTCGAAATTCTATTATAAATCATTATGCCTGATCATTCCCCACTAAAATTTGAAAAAACGTAGACTGTTACTCAGTTTATTTAGCAAATGCTTCAAACGCCCTGGATTAGGGTTTCCAGATTAGGGTTTCAATTTTAAGCACTCGTTTACTGTTTTATACACTCCGTTTCTTCGAAATTCTATTCTAAATCATGAAGCCTAATCATTCCCCACAAAAATTTCTTAAAATGTCGCATATTACTCGGTTTTTATAGCACGTACTTCAAACCTTCCAGATTAGGGTTTTCAAATTATGGTTTCAATTTTAAGCACTCTTTTACTATTTTATACACTCTGTTTCTTTGACATTCAATTATAAATGATCGAGCCTGATCAATCTTGACAAAAATTTTGACAAATTTCGAGCGGTACTCGGATTTTTTTTGCACGTGCTTCAACCATCCTAGATTAGGGTTTCGATTATAAGCACTATTTTGCTGTTTTATTTATGCACTCCGTTTTGTCGAAATTCTATTATAAATCATTAAGACTGATCATTGCCCACTAAAATTTTGAACAACGTAGACTGTTACTCAGTTTATTTAGCACATGCTTCAAACGCCCTGGATTAGGGTTTCCAGATTAGGGTTTCAATTTTAAGCAATCGTTTACTGTTTTATACACTCCGTTTCTTCGAAATTCTATTATAAATCATTATGCCTGATCATTCCCCACTAAAATTTTAAAAAACGTAGACTGTTACTCAGTTTATTTAGCAAATGCTTCAAACGCCCTGGATTAGGGTTTCCAGATTAGGGTTTCAATTTTAAGCACTCGTTTACTGTTTTATACACTCCGTTTCTTCGAAATTCTATTCTAAATCATGAAGCCTAATCATTCCCCACAAAAATTTCTTAAAATGTCGCATATTACTCGGTTTTTATAGCACGTACTTCAAATCTTCCAGATTAGGGTTTTCAAATTATGGTTTCAATTTTAAGCACTCTTTTACTATGTTAGACACTCCGTTTCTTTGACATTCTATTATAAATGATCGAGCCTGATCAATCCTGACAAAAATTTTGACAAATGTCGAGCGGTACTCGGATTTTTTTTGCACGTGCTTCAAACCTCCCAGATTAGGGTTTCGATTATAAGCACTCTTTTGCTGTTTTATTTATGCACTCCGTTTCTTCGAAATTCCATTATAAATCATTATGCCTGATCATTCCCCACTAAAATTTTGAAAAACGTAGACTGTTACTCAGTTTATTTAGCACATGCTTCAAACGCCCAGGATTAGGGTTTCCAGATTAGGGTTTCAATTTTAAGCAATCGTTTACTGTTTTATACACTCCGTTTATTCGAAATTCTATTCTAAATCATGAAGCCTAATCATTCCCCACAAAAATTTCTGAAAATGTCGCATATTACTAGGTTTTTATAGCTCGTACTTCAAACCTTCCAGATTAGGGTTTTCAAATTATGGTTTCAATTTTAAGCACTCTTTTACAATGTTATACACTCCGTTTCTTTGACATTCTATTATAAATGATCGAGCCTGATCAATCCTGACAAAAATTTTGACAAATGTCGAGCGGTACTCGGATTTTTTTTGCACGTGCTTCAAACATCCCAGATTAGGGTTTCGATTATAAGCACTCTTTTGCTGTTTTATTTATGCACTCCGTTTCTTCGAAATTCTATTATAAATCATTATGCCTGATCATTCCCCACTAAAATTTTAAAAAACGTAGACTGTTACTGAGTTTATTTAGCACATGCTTCAAACGCCCTAGATTAGGGTTTCCAGATTAGGGTTTCAATTTTAAGCAATCGTTTACTATTTTATACACTCCGTTTCTTCGAAATTCTATTCTAAATCATGAAGCCTAATCATTCCCCACAAAAATTTCTTAAAATGTCGCATATTACTCGGTTTTTATAGCACGTACTTCAAATCTTCCAGATTAGGGTTTTCAAATTATGGTTTCAATTTTAAGCACTCTTTTACTATGTTAGACACTCCGTTTCTTTGACATTCTATTATAAATGATCGAGCCTGATCAATCCTGACAAAAATTTTGACAAATGTCGAGCGGTACTCGGATTTTTTTTGCACGTGCTTCAAACCTCCCAGATTAGGGTTTCGATTATAAGCACTCTTTTGCTGTTTTATTTATGCACTCCGTTTCTTCGAAATTCCATTATAAATCATTATGCCTGATCATTCCCCACTAAAATTTTGAAAAACGTAGACTGTTACTCAGTTTATTTAGCACATGCTTCAAACGCCCTGGCTTAGGGTTTCCAGATTAGGGTTTTAATTTTAAGCAATCGTTTACTATTTTATACACTCCGTTTCTTCGAAATTCTATTCTAAATCATGAAGCCTAATCATTCCCCACAAAAATTTCTTAAAATGTCGCATATTACTCGGTTTTTATAGCACGTACTTCAAATCTTCCAGATTAGGGTTTTCAAATTATGGTTTCAATTTTAAGCACTCTTTTACTATGTTAGACACTCCGTTTCTTTGACATTCTATTATAAATGATCGAGCCTGATCAATCCTGACAAAAATTTTGACAAATTTCGAGCGGTACTCGGATTTTTTTTGCACGTGCTTCAAACATCCCAGATTAGGGTTTCGATTATAAGCACTCTTTTGTTGTTTTATTTATGCACTCCGTTTCTTCGAAATTCTATTATAAATCATTATGCCTGATCATTCCCCACTAAAATTTGAAAAAACGTAGACTGTTACTCAGTTTATTTAGCAAATGCTTCAAACGCCCTGGATTAGGGTTTCCAGATTAGGGTTTCAATTTTAAGCACTCGTTTACTGTTTTATACACTCCGTTTCTTCGAAATTCTATTCTAAATCATGAAGCCTAATCATTCCCCACAAAAATTTCTTAAAATGTCGCATATTACTCGGTTTTTATAGCACGTACTTCAAACCTTCCAGATTAGGGTTTTCAAATTATGGTTTCAATTTTAAGCACTCTTTTACTATTTTATACACTCTGTTTCTTTGACATTCAATTATAAATGATCGAGCCTGATCAATCTTGACAAAAATTTTGACAAATTTCGAGCGGTACTCGGATTTTTTTTGCACGTGCTTCAACCATCCTAGATTAGGGTTTCGATTATAAGCACTATTTTGCTGTTTTATTTATGCACTCCGTTTTGTCGAAATTCTATTATAAATCATTATGCCTGAT